>NC_056738.1:526391814-526448030 GCF_019279795.1 Protopterus annectens | reverse complement strand
TCCTTAGAGACATAGGTGCCAAATCAGGCATTAATTTCCTGTTCTCTATCTAATCGTCCAAGTTACACTTGAACTGGGTTAGGGAGGAACTCTGCTTCACATGGAAGAAGAGCATGTTCCAGAGATGGGGTAGTCCCTGGGATAGATACTTGTGTCTCCAGCAGGTCCTAGTTGTATCTCAGGCAAAATTTAAGTCTTTAGAATTGATCATTTTGATGCTGTTTGTTTTACATTTATGCAGGATGTCTGTCAGAGTGGAGTCTGACAATGCCTTGTATGCCAGGCATAGATCTTCCCTTAACAGCCTATAAGAGACAAAACACATGGATAGGGCCTTGAGACGGTCTGCATAGGGCATGCTACTTATGCCCTGTATTCTTTTAGTGAGGAACCTCTGTGGCCATTCCAGTTGTTGGATATGCCTGGTGAGGTACATACAAAATGAGGCATTTTACTCAATGATAGGTCTGAGGAATGCTGAATACAGTAGAATATTACTTCCTTGGACCTAGATGATATATCTTCGTTTATATGTTGCACAACATAGAATGATTTCCTCACTACTGTAGACATGTGATAGTCAAAAGGCTGGATTACTGTCTGTGTGTCCCCAAGTCCCTGACTACTGGGACAAGTTTTAGGGGTGTGTTGTTAATACGATAGTTACCAGGGGTGGATGACTTCCCGAAGGATACTATTATGCATTTCTTGGCATTAAGTTTTGTCCATGGCTCTAAAATCAGTTGTTTGCTTGTGTCAGCCCTTCCTGGACAACATTTACATTGGTGGGGGATTCAATGACAACTCCTAATTTGCAATCATCTACAAATTGGCCACTGACATTGGCTTTGACTTCACAGTATATTGTCTCCTATATGTATGCACCAAACACACAATAGCAGTAACATTTCAGTGACAGTAAAGGGTGGGTGTATCTATTTTGTTTAGGGAGGGGAATGCAGTTCACATTCACATCGCATTTTTTTATCGAGTTCACATATATCAGAAGGAGACATCACACATTTCTCCATAAAACTGACATATGCTACTGGAAGAGTCTTCTAAAATAAAAATGTTGAAAACAATGCCCTATATCATTTTGATTGCTGATCATCAGTCCATTGCCACCATACATAAACCGGCAACTAGTATAAATTAGAACTGATCACTGTTATCCTTGTGATGAACCGTGGCTTTGAAAATTATTCTCTGGCAGCAAGAAACCAACACAGTAATGTGATAATTTCTGCTAAGTGGTTCTATGGGAAATGGTTATTGACAGTAGGATAGGATACAAGATGGTTTGCAGGAGGAATGGCTTTGATTACTACAGAATTAGCAAAATGGAAAAAGAAAAGATTTTTTAAAAAAAAACTCTGCAGTAATTCAGTAATAAATAAAATTTGTACCTTCATATGTATGCGTACACAGAGGAATTGCATGTCTCACTCTGCCTACATACCTTCCATTCCTGCTTCATGAGGGGAGAAGATCCTTGCATCCCCACAGGGAGATGTGCTGATGTATAGATGAAACTGCACGTTATCCTTCAGTCCAAATCCACCCTTTTCACACCGAATAAAGATAGATTTTTGCTGATCTTCATCATTACTATGAAAAGAAAATACACAAGCATCACTGCTGTGAGCACTATGAGAAAAGTGCTTACTTACTGTTGAGGAACTTTACAAACAGCAGTTAGAGGGCAGAACAGACTTTAAATTTCTTGTTAGCCTCTCTTACCCCCACCCACCCCACCCAAAGCAAATGTGTTGCAAGTGAATACTGAGCATAAATCAAGTCTGGCATCAGTCTTCTAGACAGAACATAATGCTCATTTCCCAATTCAAAATTATTTGCAAAACAACCAAAGTATATCTATATTTTTGCCCTTGTTCCTGGTCAATATTCAGAATCTTTGAAGAAATGACATTTACGATTACAAAAAAAAAAAATGTATCAATCTGAGTAAAAGTTGGTTCCTCAGAGTTGATCACTGCTTCCCTCCATAAACTTCCAGCATAAAATTACAAATTCTGCCTTTGTTGTTGAGGCTTCTGCTTTAAGTTTATTACATAACTGTAAATATTCTTCAACTTGTCCACTACTTATGCAAGGCCCAAGTTGCTCACTCAATTGCATAGTTCTTCTTACTGTAGTGCACCTTATCTTAAAATATTAATAACGCCCAAGTGTATTATACCATACATCAGACACTGCTGACCCATAGGTGTACTGCCTTGTACCATTAATCAGTTACGATAGCATCTTGAATTTGTCAGGAACTTTATATGTACCTTAAGCCTGGCTCCATGACGCAGAGAAATGGAGCCCTGACTGTGATCAGGCAACTGGGGTTAGACAGCATTCCTGGAACTGGAGAAGCCAAGCATGGATGGAAAGAAGTGAAGGGTTATAGGCTATTCAACTCTTCTGTGGAGACAGTTTTAGGGCAGGCACTTGATGAGAACAATGAAGGGTGTTATTTCACTAATGAATTCTGAGAAAACCACTACAAAGTGCTTGAGAATGGCAGAGCATGGCAGGGCTGCTTGCTGGCAACTCCCACTACAGAAATGAGGAGCAATCAGTACAGTCAGTCCCTTGCATTACCTCTTTGCTCGTGAGGTGAGAATGTGTGTGGGGGGGGGGGGGTGAAGGGTTACTCAGAAAAATATGACCCATCTCTGACAGCCTCCTAAATGATGGCCTTTCCTCACAGACCCTCATCCTGGTGATGGGGTATAAATGGGCCAACTGGCTGAGAGGGGGCTGATGATGGTCAGACAGTGGGAGCAAAAAAATATATACTTAAAATAACAGCCTAAGTATCTGCATTATTCAATACTTACAGAATGTTACTAAAAGCAGTGGAACATGCCTGGTAGTAAAATTTTGAAAAAATGTGCTGGTGCCAAAGACATGTTGCTACAAATCATTTGTGTGCCACTCTGTCAACTTCAGTGTGTATGAGGTAGTACTGTCATGTTTATTCATTTAGGCAGTCCATGATCAACAGTAGGATTTAAGCAATGCCACTTTCAATTATTCTGTGAGGGGATGTAGTTGCTGTACAATGGTGGGACTGCCTCTTTAGTCCAAGATGCAATGATTTCAGAGTCGATAACAGTAAGTATGGGCTGCAGGGAATATGACTGGTTAGGTAGGAATTTTTCCCATGAAAACATGCATTTTTCTATTTTATACTTTGTTGGCATTTAAGTAGCTTTAAATTTACTATAGTCGAGTTTATTACTACTACAGTTTCTATTCTTCATAAGAAAATTGACTTCTACCTGTATCAGCTTCATTTTATTACTGTACAAGTAAGCATACTGAAGAAATACAAAGCAAACTAGCTTGGTACAAAAGACTGAGTGGCAGTGGAGGATGGTAACTTCAAATTAAAGGGGGGCTGCAGAAGACAGATGAATGGGTGGGGCCAATGGGAATGGGGTGTGGCAAACTAGAAAGGGGTGGAGCTATGCTCAAAACCACAACTGGAACATTAATTAAATATGCTGCCCTGGGTGCCAAACCATCATTACGAGAGTCCAATCAAGACAAAATGAAGGGCAGAAGAAAAAAATATTTCAATGCATTGGCTACATGACAGCTTACTTAATATCTAGATGGAAACATGTTGTGAGGCATGAAAAAATTAATTACTTTTTAAATACATTACTGGAATGCCAGTCAAAATCAAGCATTAAAAAAAATAAGCAGCACTCAACTCAAACCACTTCTCCTCGTAGTGCAATTCCAATTATAATTTACATTCAGCTTTATAAAATTACCAAGTAACATGCTGAAAGTAGCAATCTCTGTGATACCCCCACTTGTAAAAATGTTTCTTATCCAAAAAGACCTGCTGCCTGACAACATTCTACTTGTTTCATGGGGAAGACATGAAGAAAGTAAAACATGAACAGCAAACAAGAAACAAGCTCAAGATAAATTCCTTAAAGGATTACTGCACAGGTTATGGACCACACATGATAGATTGGCATTCTGTTTAGTTTACATGTAAATACTGCAAAGGTGACTGCAAGTCTCCAACAAATGTAATGAGCTTCTTAAAATACTGTAATCCTGTCCTTTATTACAAATACTGTCATATGCATTTCAATACCCAAGGCTTATACATTATCTAGTTATGTAAATATTCTCTGCATGGCAACAACAAAAAAGGCTTTCAATGTTGGTAATTCTTTAACAATATGCTTATTAAAGCTTACTTGCATCTTACAATCTCCAACAAGCCTAGCAGATGGTCATTAAAGCATTGCTACTTGAACACAGAGCAAAAGGGCACTGCGACAGCATGCATTTTCTGAAGCAGCATAAATCAGCAGTATAAAAATATGACAGAAACTAGAACATTCTGCAAAACGAAGGACAGATGAAAAGCCACTGTCGTACTTGTGTCTACCTTGGATGGGGGAATACTCCGCACACTTACACTGCATAACTGCTCCTTGCCTTGCTTGGACACATCCAGAGTCACTACATGGGGGAGTGGGGTGCAACAAGTATGTCACAATTTGAAATTCGTCTGGCTGACGGTGATGGCTCTGACACTCATACCTTTCAATCTCAGAGCAAGAAATCTGGACAAATCCATACATAGAAGTGGGACACAGGCCCAAAAATAAGGACAAATTTTAAATATTGCTCTTGTAAACATATAAACATAACAGAATAATAGTAGGTCTTGCATTAGTATGAATTTTCTGAACGGTATGAACTCTGAAACTCAAATGTCTGCCATTATTTTTCTAACTTCAGTCATTAATGTCAGTTGCTCAAGTTAACAGTACTAATATTAAAAAAGGTCTCCCCCTTCTTTGACAGGTTACCCAGCTGTATTGTGCGGCAATTTTATATTTTTGCATCACATTTTTTCATAAAATTGTGTTTTTTCTGGCAAATTAGTGGCAAATCAGGCTTATGTTGGGGAATCCTGGGATAATCAATGGGATGGGGTTGAGCAAGTATGAGGTTCAGCAATGGGATGGACATCTCTGTAGAAACATAGTAGGAGACCAAGCCTATAGAGCAAAAAATATTTACATTGAGAGATAGTAATTGGTTGGATTTGGGAAGCAGAGTCCTAGCATGTAACCATTTGTAGTTAACCTCATCAGAAATGTACACAGGTACAGAAAGGGCGCATGTAGGCTATGGTTTGTTTGTGTGAAGCTGAGAAGATAAGGCTGTAGGACCAATACATATGTTGGTGCCAGATGCATATGAGGACATAGTAAAGGATAAGCAAGCCACAAAAGCATGAGAGGGGGAGAATTAGAATGAAGGTATTAGAAGATTCAGAGGGAACAGGTTTGTCGTACTGAAGGGAAACAGTTGGAAGGTTCATGAAAGGCTGGTGAGATTAGTTGAGGTTGGAGTTGGATGGCAAAAATAGGGGTTAGATGCTACATTTATAGGAAAGCAAGTCAGAGGTATGTAGCACACCAAAGAAGGCACAAACCTGTATAATGCAGTTCTCAAGGTACCAGTACCAGACATAACATTACCAGTGTTGAACAATGGCCAGATCTTTGGTGAGCGGATAAAAGGAATGGGAGAAGAGCACCAGCTGATTAGCTGTATATGATGCAATGGCTAAAATGGAATACAAAGGGTAAAGACTAAAACCCTGCATTATAACACAGGGATTGATATTGCAATGCAGTCCTAGTAGGACATCTGTAATTGAATCTAATATTCAAAGTGACATGGGTTTAGTAATACAGATGAAAATTTTTAAGAAGTATCTCAGTATTGATACATCAGCTGAAGTTCAGGTGCAACTTGCAAATTCTGATGTCAAGTACATCAATAAGCAATAACAAAAATGTAGGTGCAGTGTCTGTCCATCAAGACATGGCTTCCTATGAAGGTGAGTTCAGATAGAGGACACTGAGGGGTGGTTCACTATTAACAAGCTGGTGTGCATTTACCTTCAGCTTTATGTAAGGGCTACAATGCTCTTAGAGCAAAAGACAGGTACCAACATTAACAAGATAAATAAGTGAATCACCAGGGCAGAGCAAACTGCCCAACTCAACAAAGGAAAGCAACACAATAGTGACCGTCAGTTTCATGGAATAGGCAGATAAAGCCCCATCTGTGACTTAAGACAACCTAGGTTTGATTAACAGCACTGCAAAAAGGTGCCCAGCACACTGTATATGGGCTGGATACATGTTCTTGTCTCTGTCATGCAATATTCAGGATGTAGCCTTAATGGAGCATTTGCATTAACACTCATACTCACTGGGGAAGGTATAACAAGCTTTTGTATCTGCGTGCTCATATGTCAACTGCTGTGGAAGGAGTTAGGGCAGAACAAAGAAAACAAACATTCTTCATGGCTGCCTGGATGATATCTGCACTACAACGGGCCCTTGTCCTGGTGATGAGAAATAAATGCACATGGCTATTGGGGGGGGGGGGGTTATAGTCAGCAGACACAGGGCAAGAAAATGAACATAAAAAAAAAGATTCCAGTGGTACCTCACATAAATATGGAATAATGGGTAGAAATATAACAGGCAGAGATGGATGTATATGGAGAAGCACACAGTGCAATCCACCAGTACTAGTGTGTATAATTAACAACATTGCTGGCTATCACAGCATACAGCAGAGTCAAGCCTTGCTCGTATCTCTACATGCCAAAAGTAGTTTCAGTGAATGCTGATTATACAAAACAAAAATCACTAAAAACTACTTACACAAATGTAAAAAACTATGTATTTTTTGCATGGAGTCAAGTCTCCTACATTCCTCATGTGAAGGGGGTACCCCAAACCTACATATACCAACTTATAGTTAAAGAACTTTGAGAAAAAGTGCAAAGTCCATTAATGCCGAAATTTTTTTTTTTTTTTTTTTTTGTGATTTTACTTCTCACAAATGGCACCTGCTGAAACAAACTTTGTATAGCTGTCAGACTTCCCCAAACCTCATCTAGCATCAAATCAAAGTTTTAGCTTGGTAACAAAATGGAAATTTAACTGTAAAAAATTAACAGTACAGAGAAATGGGGAAAGGGAGCAAGGACCACTTAGAAGGATGAACGTTCAGAAAAGATAGCAGGAAGCAAGTAGCCCAGCACAGCAAATGCAACATTAGCAGCTGAATCTCGATGAGATAAAGTATAATATTATGAGGAACATTGGAAGAATAATCAACAGTAAAGCCATCAGTATTAGACACCTGTTAAATAAAGCCAGAGAGGAAGAGATATCAGGAACTGGCACCAACAATGCCTGAAGTATGGAAGATTTACAGAAATGGCCAGTCTACACAGACAAAATTAAGCCAATGATAAGTAACAACACTACACAGCACAAGGCGGCAAAGTATGGTTGTAGTAAAATAATTAAATATATTAAAGACTGTTTAGGCAAACTGGTGGCACAGAAAAATAATATAATACATAAGATAATAATTCCCAAGGAAGAATTTTCTTTATTCTCTGGGCACCACAGATACAGAGTGAGGTCAAAGAAAACCAGTATACATACTAAAGAAGTGAACTTACATAAAATACATAAAGTATATACAATGCAAAAGATAACAGTGAAAAAAAAAGAGAAGTAAAGGTATTAGGCGACTCACACCATGAATGGCTAACCTTAGTCTGAACAGTCATAATGCTCTACAGCTATCAACAGTCCTTAGATTACAAGGTTCACAGTATGTATTATGTACTCAATACCAGCTATCTGTGGCTTGAGACTGCTGCATTCACAACAGATTCTTATACCACTGTTACTCCTCTTTGAAGACCATCTCCCCTGGAGTTCTTGTTTTTTGCCTCATGTTGTTTAAAAATCAAACAAAACAAAACATGGAGCTAGTGTGACCTCTTCAGCAGTTCCCACCAGACAGACAGAAAGGCGAACTCTGTCACACACACACACACACACACACACACACACACACACACACACACACACACACTCTACACATCGGCGGCAGCAGCATAATAAAACCAAATACACATCGGCGGCAGCATAATAAAACCAAACACACATCAGCGGCAGCATAAGAAACCCCAATACACTTCGGCGGCATAAGAAAAACCAACGGCTAAAGCTAACCTGAATAAAATTACATATTACACTTTCCCTGCTAAATAAAATTACACTTACCGGCTCTGTACAGCTTCCCTCATGGCTGCTTTCCACATACAGCTTACCTTTGGTTTCTGGTTTGGCTGGTGGCTGGTTTCGGTTTCCTGTGATAGGCTGAAGGCTCCAGCCTGTGGGTGATGCAGTCCAGTCTTCTCTGTGTGCGGGTGACGACAACCACACAGACTTCTAGGTTGCAGGGCAGAGATGCCTTTTTCCCTTATCCAGACTGCCTAACAGGCAGTCTGGATAAGGGAGAACGGCATCTCTGCCCTACAACCCAGAAGTGTCTGCTGTGAGCATGCATGGAGGTTTTTTTTATCGTGAGTTTTTTTTTTTTCTGTTTTGATTTTGTTTGCCGTTTTTTTTTTCTTTTGTTTTTACAGGTGGGAGGGCTGCAGTCCTATAGCACGAGCCGCACCTGCTGAGTGGTGATGGAAAAGGAGCTTATTCAAGAACATGTGCAGCAGCAACTGGTATGCAGCTTGCACAAGATACATGCTAAAAGTCATGAAACATTTTGTCAAATGCCATGCAGTAAGCTGAGGATCTTCCTATCAATAAGGGATAATGCAAAGACCAAAGTTAGACTCGTGTGTTATGTATACAAAAACTGAGGCAGCGATGCCGCAAAGAACTGTCCTTACTCCCAGGTACAATGAGCTACACAATTAAAAAAAAAAAAAAAAAAAAAAAGACAATTTTTGGATGCAGAAAAGGACTCTAGCAGGGTAGCTAGGTTTCATTTAAACAGTTGTTTTAGACATTTTTGCCCCTGGGGAATTAGATTACTAAACGCTATATAAAGGGATTATGAGCCACAAGTTAATACTCATACTGGTATGTCTTTGCCTTTAAAGCTATTCAGAGGTATGAGACAAAGTTACCCACTGTCATCAGTTTTATTTGTTCTGTACCTAAAACCTTCAGTAGTGTCAGTGAAAACATCACATTCGAGGGGTTGTCTAATTTGATGTGATCAGATACAAATGTCAATATAGCTAATGAACCTAAACAAAATGCAAAAAGTTTCTTTCAGTTGCCGGACCATTTTGATGCATTTTCAGGATACAAAATAAATGACAAAGTCAATGGTAGCTAGAATACGTTTTAGTTTTTCCCAAGCTCTAAAAACTAAGAAATGGTTACTTATGGCAGGTTGATTACATTAAATATTTGGCTATCTGGTTAGGTGGTACCCTGGAAAAAAAATCTACACACAAGAGATATGAAAAGCTAAACAGAAAAAAAAAAAAAAATAAAAGGGGATTTTCATGGGAGAAGGATGCTTGGACTAGAACCAGACCAAAGGGTCAGGGTCCAGGTTACACATATATTTTCTATATTACTTTTGTTACTACACGCGATTCAGTCATTTTGGCTCATATTCCAGTTCATTTTCAGCAAGAAATTAAAATAATATTGTGAGATTATGTTTGGGATGGTAATAAGGCTCAAGTGTTAGGGAATAAAATTATATTCTTGAAGCAGTTAATGTTCCTGGCTCTAAACGGTATTAAGATGCAGAGTAGATGGAAATAATATGTTACGAGTTTATGGGATTATGAAGATAAATTGAAAATGTTACTAGGTTTAATTACTGGAAATATAGACTTAAAAGTTATAGCCAGTTGATTAGATACCCTTACATAACAAAGCAGGCAGTAGTAACTTTGGGTAATATGCCTGCAATACCTAGTCAACACTATCACAGACAGTGAAGTGAGTTTACAAAAGCTTAAAGTTTTAAGAAATTGAAGAAAAAAAATAGAAAGACAATAGCATTTTTTTGGGGGAGTGGGCAGTCAAGAGTAGGTTTAACACAAGGTACTTGGATGCAGCCTCAACAGTGATTTGAATATGAAAGCTTGACTGGGATAAAAAAAGTGAATAGGCTTAAGTGTTATTGAGTGCTACACTGCCTGAAGTAATACATTTAATAATAAAAGCAAAGGTGAAAATCTTTTAGTGAAAAGGACTAATTATTAGGAAATATAGAGTAGTAAAAACAGTACATAATGAGACAATGACTCAAGTTAGACAAGACTGGGGCACTCTGGTAGAGAGTACACTGCATAGTCACCTGGAAGTAAATTTGTTAGTTACTGCAGTGTACCACCAAATCTTGCAGATTTAGGGTTTTTCCATGGAAGTGTTTGCACAAATACTTTTACGCTTTACATGCAGAGACTCAGAAGATATTTCTAAAAGAAGACTCCTATCTAGTGGAGGTGTGAGCAGGGAACGGGCAAATTTTCTTCTTATGTTAAGATTCAATAGTATACATGGCTGATGTAGAAATTCTTGTGGCAAGAGTCTTAAAGAGCTAAGCATTACAAAGGTGTTAAAATTGCTAAGGTACAACTGTAGAAATTCTAAATCCATAAAGATGTTATGGTGATTGTGACATGATAAACAAGTTCTAAATCTTTATTAGCAATGTTATTTTTATTGATGTTGACAGCTAAAAGTTGTAAAAAAAGAATGGAAAATTAAGAATTTCCCCAACACTAAATAATGTAATTTAATTATGGAAGATCTGAACTCAAGAGATCATACTGCTAAAAGGAATTTTACTAGGCAGTTGCCATGGTGAATAATGCATAAGGACAAAACTAATAGATAATACTATTAGTCTTTTATGACTATATTTGTGGGAGTTGTGATATGTTACAATAACTGACTGCTTCTAGAAATTTCTGATCTTGACTGGTTTCTCCTTGAATTTAAAACTTTGTAATACACACAGTTTCCCTCTCCAAGAATGCAACTGTCAAATTATTTTAAGTTTTACTATGAAATGTTTTCATGGACCTTTTATATATTTTGTTGTTTACTAAGTTATCATAATTAAAAAGTTGATGCAAGTGTTGACTGTGAGTGCCCCTGACAAAATTAGCATCTATAAGACATTGTTTAGTCATGCATTATGTTGGTCTCTCAGTCAAAATGTCACAAATTTAGCATACAAGATGTGTTTTAAAGTACTCTATGTGAAGTTATTAACAGATGCAAAAAAAAGAATAGTTTGTTTAAAAAAAACAGGTGACATTAAATATGAGTTTGCATGTAATACATGAGGAAAGAGCTACAGATGAAAATGTTGGACAGAATTATGTCCATGTTTTTTGTGGAAAGAGGAATAACAAAAGACTGGTATTACTACTGGGGTGCTGGCCAGAAATTTGGCTGCCTTTGGCATGGTGTCCTATTTGTGATGAGTGTTGCAACAGTGAGAAGTAGGACATCAAAGGTGCTTCAACAATCTATTAGTTTAAAGGTGTGCACACTTATGCAACCAACTTACTGTCATCATCATCTTCTTTTGGCTGTTCCCATTAGGGGTCGCCACAGCGGATCATCTGTTTCCATTTCTTCCTGTCCTCTGCATCATGCTCTTTCACACCAACCACCTGCATGTCCTCTCTCACCACATCCATAAACCTCATCTTAGGCCTTTCTCTTTTCCTCTTACCTGGCAGCTCCATCCTTAGCATCCTTTTCCCAATATACCCAGCATCCCTCCTCAGCACATGTCCAAACCAACGCAATCTCGCCTCTCTTGCTTTGTTTCCAAACTGTCCAACCTGAGCTGACTCTCTAATATACTGATTTCTAATCCTGTCCATCCTAGTCACACCCAGTGCAAATCTTAACATCTTTAACTCTGACACATCCAGCTCTGATTCCTGCCTTTTCGACAATGCTACCGTCTCCAACCCATATAACATAGCTGGTCTCACTACCCTCTTGTAGACCTTCCCTTTCACTCTTATTGGTACCAGTCTGTCACAAATCACTCCTGACACTCTTCTCCACCCATTCCACCCTGCCTGTACTCTCTTCTTCACCTCTCTTCCACACTCACCATTACTCTGAACTGTTGATCCCAAGTACTTAAACTCATCCACCTTTACCAACTCTACTCCCTGCATCCTCACAATTCCTCTACCCTCCCTCTCACTTACACACACATAATCTGTTTTAGCCCTGCTGACCTTAATTCCTCTCCTCTCTAAAGCACATCTCCACCTCTCCAGGGTCTCCTCAACCTGGTCCCTACTCTCACTACATATCACAATGTCATCTGCAAACATCATAGTCCACAGGGCCTCCTGTCTAATCTCATCTGTCAACCTGTCCATCACCACTGCAAATAAGAAAGGGCTCAAAGCTGATCCTTGATGTAAACCCACCTCCACCTTAAACGTATCTGTCACTCCCACCGCAGTCCTCACTAATGTCACACTACCCTTGTACATATCCTGTACCGCTCTTACATACTTCTCTGCCACTCCCGACTTCCTCATACAGTACCACAACTCCTCTCTAGGCACCCTGTCATATGCTTTCTCTAAGTCCACAAAGACACAATGCAACTCCTTCTGACCTTCTCTGCATTTCTCCAACAACACTCTCAGAGCAAATATTGCATCTGTAGTGCTCTTTCCTAGCATGAAACCATACTGCTGATCACTAATCAACACCTCCCTTCTTAACCTAGCTTCCACTACTCTTTCCCATAACTTCAAGCTGTGACTGATCAATTTTATCCCTCTGTAGTTACTGCAGCTCTGCACATCACTCTTTTATTGTACTTTTTTAATTGTTTCCCCTAACAGATTTGTTTTTCAATTGAATTGTACAGGTTATAGATCACATTAAAGGTGGGAAAAGTTTTGAAATGATTTATTGTGGTCTCATTTTTTATCACAGAAACCTGGCTTTTTAACAAGGGTCTGTAAACTTTTTATATCCACTGTACATAGCCAAGGCTACTGCAGCAGTGATCATTCGAACATCTACCATTATGGTTAAGTACTATACTTTCTTGCTTTGTAACTTACAGCAACTGAATTTTACAATTAAAACAGTCCCATTACTTAGTCTGAATTGTAAAGCACCCAAGATCCTTTCTGTTTACTAGGAGCACCCAGAGATATACCTTACTAAATGGATACAAGGCCTAAACAACAGGTCCTATGTGGACCAACTCAAAGCCTTGTCACTACACTAAGTATACTACAGAGGTGACCTATGTCTGGCACAAAAATCATCCACTTACCCAGTACTAATGGATTTACTGCACACCAGCAAGTCAAATGGCATCAGATCTAAACCTTTTCTGCAACATGTAAAAGAACAGTTTGGAGGGAGTGGTATACCTTGCAGAGGATACCAATGAGCAGGAACAGACTCCCCATCCATATAAAACAAAGTATATCCTTGTTCATATTCAGGAACAAATTGCAGCTATGCATGGGAAACTGAAAATTTACCCCAGGACTACTCCCATGTACTTAGTAATGGATAGATGCTGCTCTTAAATGCCTTATTCCATGCATGGGTCCCTTAAAATTATCTATGATATGATCCCAGTTTTTCTCATTAGGAGGTAATGTATAATTATCAACCGTGGGATGGGTAGGGCCACTCTCTAACCAAACAGGATAGATTAATTTGAGAAAAAAAAAATATTTATTTATTTTACATTTGTTTACCGGGATGGTCTGACTGGATTTATGTCCATTTTCAGAGGAGGCCCGGGGAGAAAAGCTCTAAGTTAGTAGATTACATTAGTAACATTTACAAATTAACATAATTTACAGTCTTCATTAAGGTTACAAACATTTATAGGACACGGTAGGCAACTGAGAATTTCACACAGATAAGGACTTTATCCCGTAACAAGCTCTAGATATGCCACAAAGCAAAGTCATATACATTTTAGAGTCAAATGACAGATTTAATTAGGCAAGATATCCAATACCAGGGGGTGGGTGTTAGGTTTTGAACAGGGACATTGCCAGTGCATTTGAAAGTGTAGTTTGTGGCTTTTTTTTTGAACTGGGTTAGAGAGGGCTGAAGAGTAAATTCAGCAGGTAGAGTTTTCCAAGTTTTGCCTACAGAGCTGGCAAAGAGTCACCAGCCACATTTATGCTTTTGGTTGGTTGAACATGATTAGGCTTATAATGGCCCTCCAGAGCAGCCTGTCTAGTACTTAACTATGAACAAGATACTGTATAACAATGTAATTTACATGAAGTGTTAAAAAAATAACTTGACTACTATAACTTGGCTACTAGAAGGAAAAGTGGAGTGGAGGTCAGAGAATAAAAGAAAAGACAGTGTAACTGATTCTCATATGCAAAACTGTACATATCTAAATAGTTTAATGTGTTGCAAAGTACAGCTTTTTAATAAAACCCTTCCCCCTTTTCAGCAAGTTTTCAAGTTCAAATATCTTCACCCCTTGTTCCACCTTACTGATATGTGATCTCTCTAACCATGCAGCTACCCCTAACTCCAACCTTAAACATTATCTTATGAGAAAAAACAAAATTATGTAAACTCAAAACAAGCTTTTTAAGTTTACGGCATTTTGTTTTCTTTTTATTCAGTGTTCCTTTCAGGTGTTTTTTAGTTCTTTGTTACCTTATAAGAAACCTTTTTCCCAACCCATACCACTACACAAGACACTCAGACACACTACCCATATACTACACCCTACAAACAACACAAACTATCCAACTTATGTAGCTCTTATAGGTTCATAGGTAGGTACTAGGCTATTGGCCCTAGGGCCTATATAAGCCTAGCCAAAAGGTACCCTGGCTTTCGCCACCCAAGAAAATTATTTTACTGTGCCACCGTCGAGCAGAGCCACAGAAGTGATCCCCGGGGTGAATTTCCTATTTCCCATCCAATCATCAAGATTTTTCTTGAAGAGTGCTAATGAGGAGCTTTGTTTGATATAGAAAGGTAGTTTGTTCCAGAGTATTGGAAGTCTTTGGGACAGGAATCTATCCCTCCAGCATGTTCTGTTTATTGTAGTGACAAGGTTTAGGTCCCTAGAGCGTGTAGCTCGGAGGGATTGGGATTTCTTTAAGTGGAGCATGTACAAAAGCTCTGGGTTTGACATAGCTTTGTGTGTTAGGCAGAGATCGCCTCTGAGCAGGTGATATGCAATGGAGTAAAGCTGCAGTTTTTTGAGACAGTCTGTGTAGGGCATCTGTTTGAGGCCAGTAATCCTCTTTGTGAGGTAGTTCTGCGGCCTTTCCAGTTATTGTAGATGTCTTGTGAGGTACATACCAAAAGGGGCATTGTACTCTATAATGGGTCTAATGAGTGACGAGTAGTGGGGGGACAATGACCTCTTTTTTCCTAGATGAGAAACCTTTTGTGATGAGGTGTGCCATGTAGAATGATTTCCTGACTACTGTGGCGATGTGATTATCAAAGGAGAGACTACTGTCCACCTGTGTCCCAAGGTCTCATCACATTTTCGGTGTTAAGTAGACTACCGGCTATGTGGTAGTTCATGGGTACAGAGTTTTTACCAAAAGGGATGACAATGCACTTTTTGGCATTGAGCTTGAGGCCATGGCTTTGACACCAGGCATCTGTCTCAGCGAGGCCCTTTTGTAGGATGCCCACATTTTTTGGAGTTTTGATTATGGCTCCTAGTTTGCAGTCTTCTGCAAACTTCATCAACCAAAGGCAGTCTGTGTTAGCCTGTACTAGTAGATACCAAACAGGAGAGGACCCAGGACTGAACCCTGTGGTACTCCACTTGTCACTGGTCTGAAGTTGGATTTGGAGTCTGCTACTTTCACAGTGTGGGTTCTGTCAGTGAGCCAGTTGGCAACCCTCTTGTGACATAAGGATTTATACCTAGTTTAGTGAGTTTATCTATAATTCCAGAGTGGGGGATGGTGTTGAAAGCCTTGGCGTGAACTAGATAGGTTGTGTGAACCACCTCACCCTCATCTACGGCTTTGGTGACCGCTTCAAAGACATCTATCAGGTTTAGGATACATGATCTGCCTTTTACAAACCCGAACTGGGTAGGGTCCTGAGTTTGGAGATTACCAATGTCATTGTTTATAAGTTCCATGACGATACGTTCCATAGCCTTGCAGACCAGGCTCGTCAGGCTAATGGGGTGGTAGTTTCCAGGGTCCGTGGTGGCTCCCCCTTTGTGGAGTGGGATAACTGTCGCTGTGCACCATTCAGTGGGCACATAGCATAGGTGAGGCTATGATTAAACATAGTACTTAGGTGGGGTGCCAGTTCATTCTGTAGTTCATGTAGAACACAGCCTGGGATGTTGTCAGGTCCCATGGATGCTGTGTTCTTGGCTTTGGAGAGTGTTTTTTTATCTGTGCAGCCGTGATTACAGGAACTTTGCATTCTTCCGGTATAGAGATGGGCCCTTTAGCAGATGAGAGAGGGGTAAAGTTAGCACTGAATCTGCCAGGATGTTGGCAATATCAGTTGGTTCTGTATATTTAGTGCCATTGTGCTGCAACTCAGAGCAGATCTGTGTGTTGCCATTGATATTCTTGACATAGCTATAGAATGCTTTGTGGTTGTCTTTTGAGTCAGTGGCGATTTTGTTTTCGTAACTAGCTTTGGAGGATTTTATGAGGGATCTCAGCTTCTTACGGAGGCTGACCACAGAGTTCCTCCAATCATTGGATTTTACTCTTTTTAGCAACAGTTTCTTTCTTCTGTTGTAGAGTTTGTTTATGGCAGGGGACCACCAGATTGACTTCCTTTTTTTGGAGGATAGCATCTTGGTTCTGTTAGGGATTGCATGATCCATGCACTCGTGTAAGTGCTTATAAAGTGCATTTGTGTAAGATTCAGCAGTCATACCTCTATTGTCCGTCAGCATGGGTGTCGTTAAGTTTGCCACTTCTGTCTTAAGAAGCGTGAAGTTGGCTTTGGAGAAATTTTTTATGGTGGTTTCCCTAATGGGGTGGGGGAGGGATGTGGATGTCTAGGGTGATTAGCTTGTGGACGGAGCTGACCAACGAGGAATTGACCTCGGATGTGGAGCACCGGTTGGCCATGTTGGTAATAACCAGGTCTAAGATATTGCTGCCCCTAGTGGGGTGTGGATAAGTTGATCCAATCATTGGAATTTATGAATTCCAGAAAACATTGAGCACAAGAGTTGGTACACGAGTAGTTTTCCCAGTTAATGGTGGGGTAGTTGAAATCGCCCATTATTAGGGTGTTAGGTTGTACCTTAATATTTTCCAGTGTATCAAGAAATGAAGAGTGGGAATCCTGGGGCATGGTGGGGGATCTGTTGCAAGCTACAATTTGGATTGCGGTCTTGCCCAGAGTTAGTTGCATATGGATAATCTTGGATGCATTATGTGAGCAACTAGCCTGGAGGTGTGGATATCCTTAATGAATATGGACACGCCTCCCCCTTTAGTGTTTCGGTCCAGGTTAGGTGGCCAAAAGGTGTGGTATGAATTATAGCCTGGTAATGCAGAGGTACTCTCTGGAGCCTTGAACCAGGTCTCTGTCACTGCACAGATGTCGATGTTCTCCATTTTAAGGAGTGCCTCGAGTGAGTGCATTTTGAGGTTTAGACTTCGAGCATTGAGTAGCAATACCCTCAGATTCTGCTTGCTTGTACCTGTTATGGTGGTGAATTTGTCATTTGAACCTTGCCTAAAAAAGGCACTATAGGGGTGGCTACAGCCTTAGCCAGTATCCGGAATCCCAGGGGCGACAGGTGCAGGCCATCTCTGGCAAAGCATCGTGGTTTGTCGATCATGTCATCCCAGGCAGACAGATACTGGACCCCCTTAGAATAACACCAGAAACTTGGCCAATTGAAGTTGATCATTTTGTCCTTGTACTGTGGTATCATTCTGGGTGATTGCAGGATGCTACTCAGGGCTAGGGTCATACTTGCCTGGGCTACAAGATCGGACAGCTCCTCCATGTCCCTTTTCATATAGTCCAGGGAGATACATCTCGGGTCATTCACACCAACATGGACAATGACAGCCATATTTGTACTTGTTGTGGAGTGATCTGAGTGCTTGAGTTATGTGGTGGATCCTGGCACCCGACAAGCAGCTGACAGTAACTTTCTCCTTGTTTAGCCTGGTTGAGTGGAACATCAGTGTGCCTGACTATAGAGGCACCTATGACTAGAGTGCTGGGTACGTTATGCCTTATGGGCTGTGGTTGAGTGGCACACTGAGTTTGTGGGCTGTGTGTCATTTAGGTTGTGTTGGGGCATGGAGGTTGCTTGTGTTTCTGCTTTGGAGGTCCCTGCTGCTTGGACAGGTTTTTACTGAGAGCCTCCGCAAATGTAGGTGTGTGTTTTGGTGGTGTAGGTTTTGTAGGACTATGTGATGTGTGGTGTGGTGCAAGTGTTTACCTTCTCCTCTTGACTGTCTAGTCCAGTCTTGGGTGAAGAGAGCTTTGCTTCCAGTTTGGCTATATAAGTGCATCTCTCACAGGTTGTAGTGTTTGGTGGTAGGAGGAGAGGGTTGTCTGTGTACATGAGGCAATTGCTGCATTGCCACAAGATGCCCAGATTCATCAGGTTGACAGGAGAAAACACTGGGAGATGACCCTTAGACATGCCTGGATAGGTGCTTATTTGTTAAGTACTAGAAACTGTTTTCCTGAAGACAAGTGAAGAAAGTTGAGTGCTGTAGTAATTTGTAGCTTATTTAGTGCTTACGACGAGTTCTGAACAAGTGCTGAGCTCAAAGAAACAGGCTTGAGTGCTGAAACTAAAAAACTGGCTAGTTCTAAGAAACAAAATTAAGCTAGAATGCTTCCCTCCAACAGAGAGGCTTGGGGGCTCAGAAGCCCACAAACAGTCCTGGACACAGCAAATCTGTATCCAGACTAGACTACCCACAGGAAACCAGTTTAGAAAATGTTTTTTTTTAAGTGGAAAGAGAGAAAGGAGGAGCAGAAACTAAGTGGATTGGCCTTCTCAAATGTTCTCCCTGTATTAGGTAGAATGAGGTAATAACACTAGACTGGGAGGAGTGTCCCAGATCAAATTTACAGTAGGGGCGGGCAACTGCAAAGTCACCAACTATAAGAACAGCATACAAATAGGGAGGGGAGATGGGAAACAAACTGCAGAAATGTTTCTTACAGCAGAAAAGCAGCAGTGAGCCTTTAAATGAAAGTTTTAAACAGATAAAGGAGCCTCTAGAGAAAGCTTCTAACCCTAACATACAAATACTCGTGTACACATTCCCATTCCTCAATTCTGAAGCTTCTGGTATGGTTACCTTAATCTAAAGCACATCTCTCTCTCACACACACACACACACACACACACACACACACACACACACACACACACACACACACACACACACACACACACACACTAATATTTCAGCCTTTCTGAATTCAGCAAACCTTACATTCAATGAAAATAATGTTCCATGTAGAAAAACAAAGCAGCTTAGTCTGATGATGACTAAGCCTGCTACTCTATCATACACATACAAAGACATTCAGACCCATACCCACACAGCCCTTTATTTTTATTTTTTTTACCAGGGTACAGCATTGATGCACACAGACCCCTTTCAGGCTACATGGTTAAGTGGCTTGCTTAGTGTCATACAATAGGCATATAGAGGCTGTGGGAGTCAAACAAAGGACTGAATCAAGATAAAGGTATATCCATCCTAATCTTGACAGGAAAAAGTGAGAGATCCAAGATTAGAACAGCAGGAAATGGGCAGTGTAGAGTATGGGATGGACAAGAGCAGCAAGAGAGACATCTGCCAGGAGCTCAGGACATAGACTAGAAAAATGGGTAAAAGGCAGGGCATAAAAGATGTGGAGGGGGGAGGGTTAGGCAGATGAAGAAAGCAAAGTATAAAAAGGTAAACAGAAAGGCAATGAAAAGATGATTGTAAGAAACGTGCAAGTTGAAAGACAACTTGGCAAAGGTTTGAGAAAGGAAGAGAGTAACCTGGCCAGGATGAGAAAAGATAAGAGGTAGATCAGGGAGGTTTTTTTTTTCTTTTTTTTTCATTCTTTTCCTCCAGTGCTTGTTAACCATCAACCCACTCTCCTAGTCAATTAGTTCATTAATTTCCCATCACCGGGGCAAAGGTTGACAGGAGAGGCAGTTTTCCAGTCAGCCATTACAGATAGACTAAGGATTTTCATTTTAAAGCCCTACTCTTCCCTGTGAATACTTGGTTCACATAGCTAAAGAGCAATATACAATGTGCTGTCTGCACTGGCTGTTCCTTATTTATGTAAGGGAAAATGGCATCAAGCAGCTCTGCCCCCTCTCCTGAAGGATAGGAAGTGGTTCCCTCACTCTCCACCTAAGTAGTCACTTTCCCTATGTGCTCATTGAATGTCTGCACCCCTCCCTGCACTCTGGAAGAGATGAGCAGTCCACATCCCTTCATTCATCTCCCTCCCTGCCTCCTCCAGTACTGGGGTTGCTATTCAAACCAATGTCACCTGGGTCACAGTAAGAGCTCCACCCTGCAACATCACACAGTCAGGCTTAGATCACTGGGAAAAGGAACATCTACTGCACAGATATTTTGTTTCAGCATTAATGACAGAAAACAAGTATAGGATTTAATACTGAGAGGGAGTAGAGTATTGTGCAGACAGCAGCAGATGAACACCAAGACAGACACGGGAAGAAGAGTGGGGAAGTGCAGTTGTGTAAGTAAATTTAGCATAACAGAAAATGTTCTAATAGATCACAGTTGTCATACGCCAAGTTATATGGGTTATATCCTTGCCCAAGACAGGACCAGGACCGCCAGTCAACTTTCAAAGCTTTAGGGCACATTCCATGCACCCAAATTGTCACTGGATCAAGCAGAACCATTTAAGAGGCACTTTGGGCACCAAATGTTTCAAGAGCTTTTTTGCCCCAAGAAAGGAGGCTACAAGCCTGAAAGCAAAGACACTATGTAAGGAATAATCAAATGCAAATTAATGCAACTATTTACATTATGGTACTTATCCACAATCTGGCAATATATACAAGAAAAAACATGTAAGGGGCTGGAGGGAGGAGATGGCTACTGCAACTAAAATAACTGTACTATGCTCAACATTTAGATCATTTTTGCAGTAACCTAAGCTGTTTGGATAGACCACTACAGCTTATAAACATAGGGAAGATGAAGGAATTCAAGCATCCAGGAGCTCTGGAAAGTGGTCTTTGCAAAGCCTGTTCAGGACCTGGAAAAATGGATCCAGTTTGTAATACTTTGTGAAAGTAAGCACAAAGGACTAAGTTGCTGTCACCAGAATACTTCTAGATTTCACCCTTTTCTAAAATGGCACACTTTTTATTTATTGATCTCTGACTACTGGGAAAGTCTGACTGGATAGATGCCCATTTTCAGTAAAGGAAGAGGAAATCTCCAAAGTATTACAAAAACATTTTTAAAAGTGTTACAAACACATTTCAAGAACAATAATTTTACAGTCTTCAAAAATAATACAAAACATCTACAATTTAAATAATTATACCAAATCAGACACCATGTGAAAACATTGGATAAGAATAGATACAACCTATATGACAATGATTTAATATTTAGAGAAAATTTTAGCCAGTTTATTGAGAAATTAAAGATAAGTTAGTATAATGCAGACAGGAATTGCAATATGAAGTGAGAAAAACAGTCATGAAGCCAAATCCATAGTAGAATAGGCCATAATCCTGCCAAGTGGCTTGTTATGGTGAGAATAGCAGAAAGAAACAGCATGTGACATACTTGTGGAAACTGTCTGCTTTGACACTGTTTCTCCTTTTTTCTTACCCTTAAAGGGGACAAATGGCTGATTGAAGTCAAAGTAATATTTGAGCTGCTTTTGGACATCCAGAGTATGTAGAATTCTTTCTCCCTTACTTTTAGGTTCTGGAAAGCATACAGTGAAATGTATAGTTTGGGTTAAGGTAAACTGAAAACACTAAGCATAAAAGAAGGATTAGTTCTCAAGATTTCAAATTTTAAGATTCCTCTATGTTTAACCAGGATTTTCTGATTCTGTATTAATGTTCTTTATTGTTGTATATATGTTGTACCTATTATCATGTGTTAAACTCTGTTTACTTACTGTGGAGCTTTTCTCCCCCAGCCAATGCTATAAATGGACCTGTGCCCAGTCGGAATATCCCGGTAAACAAATGTAAAATAAATAAAATAAAGTTCTCAAAGAAACCATGCCTTTATCGAAAAAGAGGCAGGGCTGACTCACCATAAGAGTTTGTAACGATACTCTTCTTGAAGATGTCGGAGCAATAACAGTATTCCATGTTAAAAACCTCAAAACAGCCTAATGAACTAGTTCAAATGGAAGTGTTAACATTTCAAGCATAAAAGTAAGATCCCGAGACACCATCTGTTTTCTAGGTAGATGGATATGTAAAATCAATTTCAAAAATGGCTCAACTTGAGTATGGGGGAAAGGAGGTATTACCTGGCAGACAAGCAGATGTGAACAAAATATGAATACTGATAGAAGAATAAGAGGCCAGAGGAAAACTCCTCACACAAATAGTCAAGAACCAGATGCCTTGAAAGGGTTTAGGTTATAATGAAGCACTTTACAGGACAAATTAAAAAAATAAAGTTGGAACTCTCAGTAGTCTTATCATTAACTCCGTGAATAGATACCACCAGAGACAATATTCTCATCTCAGAGCTTTCTGTGCTCCCTAGAATTACATTACAGAGGGCATGCCCTTCTTGGGGGGAACTCATGGTTTGATGTCGAGACATAAGTACTGCAGAAACGATTAAGATATCCAGGTATACTGTATTAATGAAAGAGCACTTGCATCCTTAATAATCTGCCTTCTAAAAATAGTCAAGTTAGGCCGAAGGCTGATTTTTATTATGCTCATGTTATACAAAACTGTGCTTTGTATACTCAGATTTTTTATTTGCAGTTAAGCAGCCATTGTGTAGAAAATTGTTACTTGAAAGTAGCAGAACACACTACGGTAGAGTAGCGCCAACTAGAAAATCATTTCCATTTACAATTATATGATTTTCTGATAGTAGGTTTTAACATATTTTAAAACCTGCTGCACAACCTTAGAAGAAAGGTACCTAAATGTTATCAAAACGTTATCATCCAGCCAATAACTTGAGGTGTTTTCAGGTTGGAGTGTATTAAACAACCCCAACACCTTGTGTGAGTAAGTACAGTCTGTGAGGGAAGCTTGTGGTAATTGCCCTTGGTCAGTTTCAGAAGGGAGAACCAGTGGTGCCTGGGCCAAAAGGGAGTCACCACCACAAACTTTGGGAAGTCATTCTAAATCTTTTAAACAGCACTGGGTAACACAGTGGAAAGGTATACAAAAACATTCCTTTCCATGGGAATGAAAAGGCATTTGTTTTCCAGGCCTGTTTGCAAGGAACACTGGAATTAAATTTCTTTAAATGTCTGTTTTGAAAGGAGAAAAACAGATCCATTTCAGGTGTTCACCACAGATGGATCAGTTCTTGGAAGACCAAAGGCATGACTGCCCACTCATGAGGGTCTGTCCTGATCCAGCATAGCTTGTCTATCACAAAAGTTTGCTCCAACAGAATGTATGAAGCCTTACGAGTTAGGCTGGGTTGAATTACCATCTCCCAGGCAATCACAGCAATTCTGCAAAAGGGATTAAGTTCTGATAGCTTTTGTTTGTTTATGTACCACATCACTGTAGCTTTGTCTGTGATAACTTGCAGAGGTTCTGGAGACCACAAATGATTTAAGACTTTTAAAGCATTAACAACTGCTACCACCTTTTTTGCATGTGAGCTATTGCCTGTCCTTGGAGCTCCACAGACCTGGCACTTTCACCCCCTTTTAAAGCTACTCCCCAAGCAAGGTCTGAAGCAGCTATTGTGACAGACTGGGCAACAGACTGAAGGGAGAAGAGAAAACCCAATTTGAGAGATGACTGGTCCACCTAAAGTAACTCCCTTCTGACAAGCCCCAGAACTGGAATCTGAAGAGATAATGGGTGATGGTGTTAAAGCCAGACTGATTTCAGGTACCACTAATTCTGCAAATGAAATTTGGCTGTGGAAATTGTGAATATCATAAAAGCAATGAAACCCAGAGTTCTGAGAAATTCCCTGGCAGAAGCCTGAGATTAGCTGGAGAAGTCCAAGAAGATTTCCTTGTACTGATCTATGTTTTTACTGAAAACAAATCCAGAAAACACCCCAGAAAAAACTGTGATTGGGAAGGGATGAGAAATTACTTCTGCAGGTTCAGTTGAAATCTCAGACCAAGGAGAAGTTTCATGACCCATGTTAAGGAATCATGACAACTGGAAAACGTGTCTGCAATTATATGGCCATTGACAACTCCTTGAAGCCTGCAGTGAGCAATCACTGGAGCCAGGCACTTTGCAGACATCCTGGGAACACTGGACAAACCAAAGGACAAGACAGAGAACTAAAAATGTGAACCAGGCAAGAAAAATCTTAGAAAACACCTACATTCCTTGCAAAATGGAATGGCGTGCTAGGCATCTTTTAGGTCCAATGTTACCATGAAACTGAAGGAGGGCACGAGAGGTAATGGCTTAAGGATGAATGTTTACAACTTTGTAATCTTGACAAAAGGACTGAGAAATGAAAGTTCTAGGACTGTTCTCCCAGTTCCCTCTTTCTTTGGTATCAGAAAAACCCTTGAATAAAAAAACTTTGTCATTTGATCTGATGGCACAAGGTCTATCACCTCGCCAACATTTGCTCTAAAATTGGAGCAAATAGGGACACCTGGTTTGCAGGACGAGGAGGAATTCCCTGAAAATGGTGGAGGGATTTCCACTGCTATCTGTACCCCTGTTGGAGAAGTATCAGAATCCACTTGTCTGAGATAATCTGATGCCACTGTGGAAGATGGTGGCTAAGACTGATGGACAGAGATTTGGATTGCCAGTGTAGGATAGGACATCAGGCAAATAGTCAAATCAAGTTTTCGGACTGTTCGTGGTTCTGGAAGTTTCTCATAGTTTTCCTTTTTATCTATTTGCCACTACGTTTTGAAGCTTTGCTTGTTAGAACTTTGCTGAGACTGCATACTCTCTTTCCTGGAAAACTATCCGGTTAAGGAAGGATAGTTTTTAATGAACTTTGAAAAGGAGGGTTGAAAAATCTGAGTGCCCCCTTGAATCAATTTCTCTCTCTCATCAAATATTTGTAAGGACCCAAGAAACAGCTGGCCCAAATAATATATCTTTGTCTAGGTGAGAATTCAAAATCTCAACTGTAACATCTTCTGGAAAACTTTGAGAATGTAACCAAGCAAATCTTCTCATAACTGAATCAGTAGCAACAGCTCTGGAAACAGCATCAGCAGAATCATAAGAACACGGAGTGTTTGGTTAATTGAAAAGCGGACACAGCCAAGGAATTTACAGAAGTTTTAGCCTTAGAAGTAGGGAGTTTATCAGTTAACATCCTCGAGACATGTTAGCCTAACAGCAGTGGCAGAGAGAGTCATGGAGAAAATACTGAAGGAAAGACTGTTCACTTACCTAAAGGGTAATAATAACAGAGGACAGCAACCAACACGTTTTAATAAAATATCAACTAGGGGAAGTGTAACTGATGGTAGGAAAAGGATCTCTGGGTGTTGGTCTCATCTAGACTGGACACCATTTTTTACACAGTAAAATAGTACTGTCAGCAGCAAACAGAATGATGTGGTATGCTCAGAGATAGACTTAGGACACAAAATACTTTATACTTCCACTCTAAAAGGCTGTGATCAGACCAGACTACTTGTGCTGTGTGTGGTTCAAGAGACCATAAGAGGAGAGGGACAGAAGTCTGCTGGAAGGAATCCATAACAAAACTAATACAAAGATTTGTAGAATGAAATGGAAAGTACAGCTGCACAAGTTTCATTTGCCTTAACAGTAGATGTTCATAGAATACACTGCCTTACCGGCATACCTTCCCTCCGGCAGTCTGTCAAAGCTAAAAACTCCTCCCACTGCCTTTCTGTGAGTGAAAAGGACCAATCATCTGGCAGGAACAGGACATCCCTTCATACATGGAGAATAATTTGCCCCCCCCCACACACACACACGTCTGTTAAACAAAAACACAAGAGCTAGTTCAATCAATGATACAAACCCAACAATAAGGGGATGGTGGGAGGGCACTGCCAGAAAGACTATGTTCTACAAACATCGACTGTTAAAGGTAAGTGGAACTTACACAACTATACTAAGTTCAACAAACACACTGCCTTACTTGCATATGGATGTATTTCCAAAGTTTACTCAACCTGGGTGGAGGCGGGATAAGGGTCCAGCAGCCCCTGGAGAATGGTCCTCGTGAAGCCTGCACTGGATGTAGAAAGCATCCAGTTTACAGTGCTTCATGAAGGGAAGTAAAGAGGACCAAGTGGCTGCCTTTAGAATACTTCTAGAGTCCACTCCTTTCCAAAATGTCTCTGAAGAGGAAAAGACCCTGGTGAAAAGTGCCTTTATCTTGCTGGTTTCACTTCACCATGGTGGGTGTAACCAAGAAAGAATACCAAAGGACTCCCGTGTGCAATGAATTGCTTTGAAACAGGTGGCCTTGTCTTTGCCCCAGAAAAGTAAATAAAAAGCCTTTTGGCCTTCCTAAAGGGCTTTGTTCTGTCAGGATGGTGCCTGAGCTGCCTATGCACATCCAAGGAATAAAGTAACATCTATCACTTAGTCTTATGTTCAGGAAAGAACACAGAGATTAAAAGGCTGAGACAACAGTGAAGAATTAAATCACTTTTGGCATGGAAAAAGGATAAGAATGTAATACAATCCTAACCCTGTGGAAAATCAGGTAAAGTTGTTCCACCATGAGAGCTCAGAAACTCCAAGCTTCAGAGAGCTAAAAAAGCGACTTTACCTGATTTAAGTATATTTTTTGTGGCTTTCCACTTCTATTTATCTAGCAACTGTATTTCGCCTGCTTGCTGATACATTGTTATTGTTTTTCTGCATTTATTCTGTTTTTGCACTTGATTTCTCAGTTTGTTACTTTTAAAATCTGTAATTGTTGCAAATTGTTTGTGTAGGCTGTGATAGCCGATTTATAGCATTTATAAGTGTTTACTGTATCTGTTTCTGCTTGTTTTCTGAAAAAAAAAAAAAAAAAAAAAAAATCTCTTGTTTTCCCGCCTTACTGAGCTAGATTAGTCCAGTTTCAGAGCTTGCTGATCCCAGGACTTTGTTTGCAGTTCCTGTTACTGATTCTTTGCCTAATTTGGAAGAGAGGAAGTTCCCTTGCTTACCAGTGGGAGTGGGAAGCATTGAGCTGCCTGTTGGTCCAGTTTTGTGAGGTTTCAGCCAGTAACTTGTAGTCTATTGGTCGTTTTGGGCCAGTTCCTAGCTTCTTTCAGCCCCCTGATATAAAACACGCTAAACGCGCGTTTGCACGATTTAGCGCGAGCTGCTACCGTTGCACACTAGGGCAGCGCCGGTTAAGCAGATTTAAACTATTAGGGCTACCTAAAGTCCACTCTTCAAATTTTCCCTTAAAACTACCTTCCTCGAACTGTACTACTGTTCTAATCTGCATACCCTATAACTATAAAGATCATCTCTACCTGACTCCGAGTAGACTATTCTTTATCTGTTAAACCTAGCACTTGCTCCTATAGTACTTATCACCTTGATACAGCACTCTTGTTATAGATAGTACCCCAAAAAGGCGAACCCCATTTCTCGGACACCCACATCCCCCGGAATCTCTTTTAAAGTTTTTTTGTCTATTCCTTCTAGCATGTCGAGGGATCAGCAGTTGCTAGTGTCCTCTCCTGCTCAGCTGGTGAACCTGGGAATATTGAGGCAATGTTACAATTGCCTCATGTACACAGACAACCCTCTCCTCCTCCCACAAAACACAAATACATGCGAGAGATGCAACTATACGGCCAAACTGGAGGCTGAGCTCTCTCAACATAGGACTGGCAAGACCAGTCAGGAGGAGAAGGTTACCACACACACTATAGACCCAGTCTCACATAGTACCATCACAACCTCAAAGCATACACATAAACACACAAAGACATACTCGGAGGCTCTGAGCAAAAATCTACTAAAACAGCAGAGGCCACCAAAGCAGACACCCAAACAACTACCACCTCAGAACACAACACCTACAACACATAGACCTCACAGTCAGAGTGTCAAACAGTCACAGCCCTTAAGGCCAAACACAATGCCAGACACACTAGTCATTGGTGACTCCATAGTCAGACACACTGACGTCCCGCTCACCAGACTGAGTAAGGAGAGGGTCACAGTAAGCTGCCTGTCGGGCGCTAGAATCCGCCACATAACGCAAGCACTCAGGTCTCTCAACAGCAGGTACAAATACGACTCAGTCATTGTCCACGCTGGTGTAAACGACCTGAGACGTACCTCCTTGGACTACATGAAAAGAGACATTGAGGAGCTCTCTGATTATGTAGCCCAGGCAGGTATGACCCTGACCTTGAGCAGTATCCTACCTTCACCAAGAATGATGCCACAATACAGAGATAAGATGATCAGCTTTAACAATTGGCTTAAACTCTGGTGTCATTCAAAGGGGATCCAATGTCTGTCTGCCTGGGATGACATGCTGGACAAGCCACGCTGCGCAAGGGACGGCTTGCACCTGTCACCCCTGGGATTCGGATATTGGCAAAGGCTCTTGCCACCCCATAGTGCCTTTTTAGGCAAGGCCCAAATTCTAAACCTACCACCCTAGAACACAAAAATGGAATAAAGCTAAGGGTAATGCTGCTCAATGCCAGAAGTCTCAATCTCAAAATGCACGCACTCGAGGCCCTTCTCAGTATGGAGAACATCAATGTCTGTGCTGTGACAGAAACCTGGTTCAAGGCTCCTGAGAGCACCCCAGCACTATCAGGTTTTACCTCATACCATGCGTTCCGGCCCCAAAATCCGGACAATACCAAGAAAGGAGGGGGGGTATCCATATTCATCAAGGACACCCACACCTCAAGATTGGTGGCAACGCACGATGCATCGGAGACCATCCAGGTGCAATTAACCATAGGCAAGACTGCTCTGCAAATTGTAGCATGTTACAGGCCATCCTCACAAACTCTGGAACCTCACATGGCTTTCCTGAAAACACTGGAGGGGATAAATGTATCTCCAAACACCATCATACTAGGTGACATCAATTACCCTAATATAGACTGGGAACACTACTCAAGCCCAAATACCCTAGCCCAAAAGTTCCTGGAATTCATAAACTCAAACGCCATGGAACAACTGGTCACCATCCCCACAAGAGGAGAAAACATACTTGATCTCATCATCACGAACATAGGAGCACAATGTTCCACACCGGAAGTATACCCCTCACTGGTGAGATCAGATCACAAACTAATCTCGCTGGAGGTCCTCATCCCACCCCCACCTGAAATAAAAAAGACCACAGTAAAGAACTTCTCGAAAGCCGACTTCACACTTCTAAAGACTAGTGTGGTCTCCTTTAAGGCCCCGAGCCATGGAAAACAGTACCCAAGCCACTGAATCACTTACAAATGCCTTCTACCAGCACCTACAGGACTGCATGGATAAGGCAATCCCAAGCAAAACAAAGACTCTTTGTACCAAAGGTAAGCGTCCAGTCTGGTGGACCCCAGCCATAAACAAACTCTACAACAAAAGGAGGAAGCTACTACAAGATAGAGCAAAATCCTTAAAAGGTAGGACACCTTTGATCACTACAAGTAAAAAACTAAGAGCTCTCATAAAATCATCCAAAGCAAACTTTGAGAGAAAAATAGCTAAAGACTCAAAAGACAATCATAAGGCCTTCTTCAGCTATGTTAGAAACCTGGGAGGAAACTCCCAGATATGCTCAGAACTAGTTCAAAATGATGTGAAGATTACTGATCCTACAGACATTGCCAACATACTGGCTGACAGGTTCAGTGCAAACTCCCCCCCCCCCCAAAAAGGTGAGATATCTATACCAAATGATTGTAGCCCCCCAAACATCTCTAACACCCAAGTGAGAACTGCTCTGTCCAAAGCAAAAAACACAGCATCCATGGGACCTGATGGTGTCCCCGGCTGTGTGCTCCACGAACTCAACGAGGAATTAAACCCACAGCTAGGACAGCTGTTTAATCATAGTCTCACCTCTGGATACATACCCAGGGAGTGGCGCACTGCGACAGTGGTCCCACTTCATAAAGGCGGTGCCTCCACCGACCCAGGAAATTACCGGCCCATTAGCTTGACGAGCCTTATCTGCAAAGCCATGGAGAGGATCATAATGGGTCTCATAAACAAAGACATAGGGAATTTGCAGACTTTGGATCCAACCCAATTTGGCTTTGTCAAAGGCAGATCATGCCTTTTAAACTTGGTTGACTTTTTCGAAACAGTCACCAAAGCCATTGATGAGGGAAAAGCAATCCATACAGCATACCTCGATCTGGCGAAAGCTTTCGATACAATACCCCACTCGGGTATCATTGAAAAACTCATCAGCTTAAATGTTAACCCATACATCACAAGATGGGTTGCAAACTGGCTGAGCAACAGAACCCACAGGGTCAGAGTTGCTGGCGCCATGTCAGACTCTAAGCCTGTCACAAGTGGTGTCCCACAGGGCTCAATCCTGGGCCCACTCTTGTTTGGCATCTACTTCTCCGAAGTACAAGCAAACACAGGAGGGTTATGGCTGACAAAGTTTGCAGATGACTGCAAACTGGGCGCCGTAGTCGAAAACACATCTGACACAGATATCCTTCAGAAAGGTCTCACAGAAACGGATAACTGGTGCCAGAGCCATGGCCTAAAGTTAAATGCCAAAAAATGCATAGTCATACCCTTCGGGAAAAACAAGGTTACCCCTAGCTACCATATAGGTGGAAATCCACTGAGCACAGAAGAAGTTATTAGGGACCTGGGGACCCAGGTTGACAGTAGCCTGTCATTCGACACCCATGTAGCTAAAGTAGTTAGGAAGACCTTCTACATTGCCCACCTTATCATGAAGGGATTCACATCTAGATCAAGGGAGGTCATAGTTTCCCTGTACTCATCACTCATCAGACCAATGATCGAGTACAATGCCCCATTCGGAATGTATCTGACCCGACACTTGCAGCAGCTGGAGAGGCCACAAAAGTTCCTCACCAAAAGGATAAAGGGTCTCAAAAATCTGTCCTATGCTGCCCGACTGAAAGAACTTCAGCTCTATTCAGTCGCTTACCGCTTGCTCAGAGGTGACCTGTGCCTGACATACAAGGTCATGTCAAACCCAGATTTGATGAATATGCTTCACCTCAATAAATCTAGATCCATCAGAGCCACAAGGGCGGGAGACTTAAACCTTGACACGGCTATTAATAGGACGTGCTGGAGGGATAGATTCATCACCCAAAGACTCCCTATGCTGTGGAACAAAATCCCGGTATATGCAAGGCACAGCACCTCGCTGGCCTTGTTCAAGAGAAATCTTGACCAATGGATGGGAGATTGCAGATATACCCCAGGGATTACCTCAGTGTCACTGCTCGACAGAGGCACAGCAAAATAATGGGTATAGTTCCCCATACTAAAGGGGTGGCGTAAGCCACAAAACTATGGGCTAGGCTTGTAAATGCCCTCGGGCAGATAGCCTAGTATAAACCTATGAACCTATGAAACTCACCTTGCAGATGTCAGAGCAATAAGCAACAGTTTTCTACATTAAGAACTTAAGATCAGCATGAGCTGATGGTTCAAAAGACAGCAAGGTCAATTTTTCAAGAACACAGCTGAGATCCATCAAAGGAAGAATATGCTTGTGAGGGGGGTTCTCATACACAATACTCCTTTCATGAACTGTTTTACCCAACAGGAAGTAAGGGAGGAGGAGATCCATTGGCAGACAAGCACAGACGGCCACTAAATACATCTAACAAGACACATACATTGAGTCATCCTGAAATAGCACGCACCAATATTTCAAGTGCAGAGGGATATTAATTACACTGGGCCCTCTGTTTCCATTAAGGCACCACTTAGAAAACCTCATCCATTTGTAAACATAAGGTTTTCCAATAGCAGTTTTTCTGGCCTCCTTTAATGCCTGTTGCACATCTTTAAGAAACAAGTGCCTAAATGGAGTTCAGAGAGAATTATCTAAGGCTGTCGAGAGACATTTCTACAAAATAGGATGCATCAATCGCCCTTGAGACTGCGTGAACAGAGGCAGTGTGTGAGGAAATCTGTGGTAATTGCCCTTGGCATTTACAGAGAGAACCAGTATTGCCTGGCCAATCAGGGGTCACCACAATCATCTTTGGTATTTCTCTTTGAACTTTCAAAAGTACTTTGTGAATCAGTGGAAAGTGTGGCAAAGCATGCAGGAACATTCCCGCCGCAAGAAGTGAGAATGCATCTGGCCTACAAGTATTGCTGCAAGGGTGTCTGGAACAGAATTTCTCCAGCTGTCTGTTTTGAAATGAAATGAGTGGATCTATTAGAGGTACTCCCCACATCTGGGCTAGATACTGGATTCACCACTGTGCTGAGCTTCCACTCATGTGGATCTGCCCAGGACATTCTCAATCTGCCACAATATTCTGCTCTAATAGTATGTACGATACCTGAAGAGATGAGGAATACTGAGACGCCTGCTAACAGAGGGGCAAGTCTTGTAACCTCCAGTCTGTTGAGGTACCATATCAGTGTGTTATGTTTGTAACCACCAGAAGAGGATCCAGAGTTCAAGGGTGGTGAGGTACTTTCAAGGCATGAAACATGCTAACATTTCCTAGATATAAGTGAGCTTCTGTGCGTCTTTGGGCTCCAAAGTAGCTAGCACATGTATCCCCATTTTTCACAGTTCTCCACATGAAGTTGGAAATATCTCTCCTCTCTGCACAGACTATACTGGCATCGGAGGGGAGAAAAGGAAGTCCTGGATTGATACAGAGGTGATCTCTACACCTCTAATTCTCATCTGATGAAGGGCCACACCAGAAACTGGGATTCCAGGAAATGAAGGTGCTGTGTCCAACAATTCTGGACATGCCACTGAAAATTTTCTCAGGATGGGCCAGTGGTAAAATGAGAATCATGGATGCCATCAGTCCTAAAATTTCTAGGAATTTTCTAGCTGAGGAGACATTCCTCTGGGGGAATTCCAGAAACATGATCTAGAATAAGAGGACATTGCCTTTGGCAGAAAAGCCAGACTCCTGATAAAGTCTGCTAAGTACCTCCAGGAAGGCAGTGGTGTCAAACATGATTGTTAAGAGGTTCAACTTGAACTCTAGATGGAAGAGTCAGGACAATACCTTCTCTAGCAATTCCATACACCTGGAAGGACAGACTGCACAGATCAAGTCATCCAAGCAATGAAAAAAATGTAAGTCATGAGTATGTCAGTGAACCACTACTGGAGAAAGGCATTTGGTAAACGCTCGCTTTGCAGTGTATAGTCCAAAGGGCAATACAAAAAACAGTGTGAAACAGACAACAAATCTTAAGAGATCTCCTGACATGATGAGCAATGGAAATATGAAGAAAGGCATCCATCAAGACCAGGATCACCCTGATGTGGAAACAGATGAAGCACTGTCTCTGCAGGATGAGCATCTTGAATTTGGTGACCTTGATAAAATATTCAAAAAAGAAACATTCCACACTGGTCTCTATGATTGCTCTAATTATTGGGGAACCAATAAAATACTACACAAGAAATCTCTTGTTCTTTCTGAAGAAGGGACCGAATCTATGACCCCCCCCCCCAAGTCCAGCATTTGCTACAGAATACAGGGGAATACCCCCCCCCCCCGCATGGAGGCGGAAGATCTTTTCACTTCCATCTGAAACCCCTGCCAACAATGTTTGCACCCATTTTTCAGAAACCAGTGACAGCCAGGCCACCTTGTTGAGAGCTAACTTGAGAGCGGAGGAATCCGATGGGGTACTTAATAAAAACAGGTACCAGTCATAAGCTGAAAGATGGGTTATCCTTTCTTGGGAAGCAACCCTTCTTGACAGGCTTGATAATTGCCATTCTGTGATTTCCTTTTACTGGCTTGGATTTTGTTTGGCTGGGACTTCTGCTGGTTAGGGTGCCAAAAATGATCTTGCCTAAAGGAGAACTGGGCAATCTAAAACATTTTCGTTACTCCTTGCATCCATTTATCTCCATCACCCCAGTGTTTAAGGATCTGATTAGCTGCTGTACCAAACACACAGACTCAAGAGGCATTCATAATGTAATTTTTTTTAATTTGTCACAAAAATTTTGGGAGTAAAGCCCTTCATAGCTCTTGGTCACCACAGATAATGGTGCATTTCAAGAAACAGTATCAGCCCTCTCCAAGGCACTTTTTAGAGCATGTTCTGACACCTAAGAAATACTGGAAACAATACCATTAAAACAGATCTTTTGCTCTGCAAGCGATGATGCTGCAAACTCTTCTAAACTGTACATGCATTTCAACACAAACTTCCACAGAAAACACTGGTAGTTAGACCCTTTAAAAGCCGATGTGCTGGACTGCACCAACCTCTTTTCCTGAGAGTCTAGCCACCTGCCTAGTTAATCTTGGGGTACTGGGTAAAAAAGAAGACATGGTCTTATTAGCAAGTGTCACAGGGAACACCAAAACAGGGTCTGCAGATAAAAGGTGCTTGGAGGCCAGGTGAGGCCAAGCATAGCCATAACTTCTTAAACTCCTTATGCAAAGCCTCAAAGAACAGAGAACTACAAGCTTTCCACAGGACATCTCTCAATGCTGGGATCAAAGGAGGAAAAGAAATACATCTGTTTGGGTCCCTGTATCTGTTCACCATCAGAGGAAACCAAGTGATCCGACACAGACAGGTCAGAGTCCTCAGACACAGGATCCCCTTCAAAAAGATGATCCTTAGCAGATTGACTGGGGGTGGGGTGTATGGAAGCACAAGCATTACTGTGAACTCAGGTATGTACTCATATCACCAACTGCCTGAGCCATGGATCTATCTATAGCCATCATGTCAGGTGGGGAATCAGTCAAAGACTGCTGCTCCACCACGTGATGGGTCTTCTGTCTCTTTTAAGCATACAATACACTAGTAGGAGAACCCCTGGGGGGGAAGTATCAACAATGGCAATGGATCCTGGACCCAACTTCCCCTTTACCTGAAGGGTTTTGGTTACTCCATACATGAAAAAGGTAATGGTACATCCCTGGAGGATGGGCCTAAGCACAGCATCACACACAGCTGTCATACAATGACCACCCCAGGAGACCTGGGGATAACAGAAGGTGAGTAGTCCAACAGTCTGCCCAAAGCGAAGGCTACTGTGGAGTCACAAGCTGTAGGCTGAGGCATATTTTTAGATTGATTCTTTTTTTTTAGTTGCATATGTGGAAGATGGTGTGTGTCTTGGGGGGGAATCTGAGCCCATCAAGTCAGGGGACAAGAAACTAGCCAGCTCAGTACTAAATACTGGATGCACAGTCACCACAGTAAAAAGATGGACAAATCCCAATATTCTCCCTCTAAACAACAACCTAAAGACGGTTTCTGTAGTGATACTATTCTGAATAGAGCACTGAGAAAATAGCAGTATTTTCAGTAACAGTTTAAAGCACAAAATAAATGCACAAGTCCCCTGACTTTGTTAAAATAAAAGAAAAAACAGTATTAGATAAGAAATAAATCACAAACTTCTGAAAAATTCCTGTTAGAAGTGGTTAATATTTAAAATGGTGGCAAAATCCAAATTAAAAGAAAAGAAATAGTATAAAACACTGTAATTATACTCATTCACCTCAACTAATCATAACCTCAAAGGAAAAAAATGGCATAACAGAAATGTTCCTATCAAGGCTTTCAAATTATGCTTTTAATCTACAGGCCTTACTGTGCTAGTCAAAGTGAAAACAAAAGCATATACAAAATTTCTAATCCGAAATAACAGTCAAAGCAGCAGAATATACTATTCAAATATTGACAAAAAAGGCAAAGGGAAGAAATAAAACCAAAAATGAGTTTCTTATCTAAACTCTGCAATTGAGAGAAGCAATATCCTAAGAGAACTTTCTTGGACTGCGTCACAAGAAAACTAGACTTTTTTTTCTGAGTATGAAGGACTGTCCTGGTCCTGCAGGTGATTAGCCCTTCTCACTCAGACAGGCAGTGGAAGGAATTTTGAGCTTTGACAGACTGACAGAGGGGAGGGTAGTAGGGCACTATTACCCATATGCCAGTAAGTTTGTTGAATACCCTATATGATCAGAGACTAGATGACCTACAATTCCTTTTCTTATCTGAAGTCAGCAAAGATGCACGGACATGATACTGGTAGACATGTCAGGGAGATGTGAATGGGTCATCCTGAAAAGGAAGTACCGAGGATGGAGAAGACAATAGCAGCTAAATGTTCTATGGAATTAACAGAAGTAGTTTTTCACACAGAAGGTTGTAGACCCATGGCATGGACTATCAGAATGTGCAACAGTGGGGGGGATCCACGGAGGAATTCAGAAGGGCATGTGACGAGAGAGAAAGAAGCTGGTAGGGATGGAGGGAGAGGCAGCATGTTGAGCATTGTTAAACGGCCCATATGGAGACTAATGAACCACATGGGTTTATATTTAAGGCTATTCATGAAAAAAGAGCATCATTACCTGTTGATAACAGGGATGAGACTTTGATTTGAATTTTAATAATGAAACAAATTTATTTTGCAGATTCAGCAGAGAAAATGTTAAGTTTAATGTTTAAAATAAAATATTTTCTGACCAACACAAGGAGGTTCAACAAACATTGCTAAAATATCTGTAATGTTTATTATATGAAGATACTGGTGCTATAACTGCAGTTTTGAACCACTTTTGTACTGCAGCTGAAAAAAAGCGCAGCCATGAAGGATGGGGGCAAGTGTCTCAAGGACGACTTGTAAAGGCTATCCAAGTCGGCAGATGAGGTTTAGTGTAGACAATACAAAGCACTGACTTGGGCTACAACAACCCATCTTTACACTCCTACACTAGTCACACTACCTTAAATGGACATTCTGATCCTCATACGCAGTAGGAGACCATCTATCCTTCAAGTACTTTAAATTTCCTTACACCCTATACTATTTCTACATATTTTAAACCACATCTCTTCTTTACTTCTTTCTTACATTCTTAATCTGCCTTACTCAGCCATCCCTCGGAACCTTCCCTCTTTTGTTCACCCCCCCGTCTAATCTCTCACACACCTCAACAACCTTTCCCTGGCTCCACTTACTCCATCCACCCATCATCTACTTTCATGGTCTTCTCATTGCCACTATGCTATTACTTTATTGCCTGTCTACCTTTACTTACCTGCTCTCTAGTCCTGCACATAAACCCCACCCTCTTATACTATAAGGTAGCCCGCTAACTCCATTAACACATCTATTTACAGTTTTTCCCTCTACAATCACCACTCCCACTAAAACTGAATCACTTCACCCTCCCAAAACAGCTCCTTTCCAAGCTAAATCTCCAACCATTGCCCATGATTCTATAATTCCAAGTTACACAAACTCTCCACAAACCTCTAATAAGCTGTCCAGATTTTTCTTCAGATTGACTTTGGTAATCTTTATTCTACTTCAGCTAATATTTAAACCTTGGCCCAACTTAATACCCTCTACCCTAAACATCAACTTCATTTCTGTGTTCTATTAAATGCCAACAGTGTCAGGAATAAACTGGAATGCACTAGTACCTCCCTTCCGCTACCAGGTTTGGTAGCCATCACAGAATCCTGGCCGAAAATTACCACCGTAATATGCAACTCTTCTTCCGTGACTACAACTACTCTCTTGATTATAGACCTGGCAACATAATACAGGTGTAACCTTCCCATCTTAACATTAAGGTTAGTGCTCAAACTCTGATCCAAATTAGTTACTCAGAATATACCATCTTTTAACAACAACCCAATCCTTATTGCAGTTGCCATGTCTGCATTAACTAAACTAAGTCACAGTCAATAACTTTAATCTCACCTTCCAGGGTCCCAGGTCTAATGCTATCTCAGAATTTCTTGTTGATCTTTATCTTTTGCAACTTTTCTCTGATCTACCCATCCTAACCTTCACTCACACAACTGTCTTCTATATCTCAATCATAAACAGCCCTTCTCTTCCACTTCCATTCACCCCTCCCAGCCTCTTTCAGTGATTACTGTTATCATTGCTTCCAAAACTAACCTATCTCAAAAATTACCTCCTAGACAGATCTCTTTCAGACTGAAATCCTTAACTAACATTACTAACCAAAAATCTTGCCTTTTTACCATAGACTGATTATCTATACTCGCATCTTAAGAACCAAAGTTGGCTGCTAAAATAATAACCTACATCTGCTTTCAGCTTCAAGACAAATTACTGTATTTATTTATTTTTTAGTTGTTGACGGGATAGGAGAGTTTGTCCAAAGAGCCTTTTCAGTCATAACCTGGGGCCTTAAAGGCAGGTATACCAAGATGGCATAATATAACATATGGATAAGTACTTAATAGAATTGGGACAAAGATCAATTGATTATATAACAGCAAAGTCATAGGAAAAGCATTACAAAGCTGTAGTACAGGGATTAACAAAGTACTAGGCAACTGTAGGTGGACTCAGCATGAAATAAATCAAAGATTTTGACAAAACCAGAACAAAGTAAAACACACAGATGCACACAGTTAAGTCAAAACTATTAACGGCCATTTACACCGACTTATGCAACTGGAATACCGCACACAATATATACAATGTCAAATTTCATTGCTGGGTATGCTGTCATTAAGAGTTTTGCTTTTACACGTACAACTCTGGGTATCACTCAGCTTAAAGTATTGCTTATAAACAGGGCTGGGATCGAGGTGTAGTATAATTTCTGGACAGCATAATCAAAAGGAAAAAAAAAAAAGACCATTTAGTAAAAGATTTAAAACACCTTCACCATAAGAGAAGGATCATTGCACCTTTGGAAAGTAAGCATAACCCTAAGGTACATGCAAACCATTCACATTTCTCTGGAAAACACAAGAAAGAGCAAGGGGCAACCATCTCAAAATTAAATAACCTTCTCCATTAGTTATACCAAAATAATTCTGGAATGAGATTATTCTTTTTACCAGCCACAAATCTTACATTGTCTCTCTTGCCACCCCCTTCAATGCACTCCACGCCACCTCTCCATAACTAACTTCAAGGAATTCTCCTCTCAAAACTGACCCTTTATATTTTCCCTCCTCCAGCCTAACTTTCTTCCCCTCTTCCACACATAATACCCTTCTATTTAAAATAGGTTAAGTCCAAACACAGCAAATTTCTCTCTGATCAAATTCCCCTTATGCCTCCTCCCCAAGGGTCTAAAACTATATCCTCAGTTCACATTTTACTGCATGGATTTCATCATCATTTATCTTCTGCGTGTCTAGAATCTCTCCATAACTCTAAACATAATTCCCAACATTTTGAAAACAGTTTTACGCAAATAATTACCTAAACAAGCCCTCCTAATCATCTAATTTTTACCCCATTTTGATACTATCAAAACCTTGGGGAAACTACTTGAAAAAATCATTTACAATTAAACTCTCAAACTACATTAAACAATATCAGCTTCTTTCCATAAGGCAACATGGTTTCTGGTTAGGTCAAAAGCACTAAGATAGCTCTTTGGCCCTGATAGGTGAAGGTGGACAAAGGTAACCTGACTAGTGCTCTATTTATAGACCTCACAATGGCATCTGACCTTGTTGACCACACCATCCTACTACCTACATGTGAGAAACAGGTGTTATTCATCAAGTCAACTGCTGGTTCCAAGACTTTCTAACCAAAAGAATCTTCAAAGTCAAGACATGCTCCTCCATCTTTATAGATGCTCCATTATTCAAAGATGTTCTTAAAGGCTCCACATTTGACTAAGTAGTTTGCAAAGTCTGAACACTAATGACCTGCTTCATCTGATTTTATATGCCAATGTTATGATTTTTTTGGTCTATCTCATCTCTCATCTTACTCGATAATACAAACTAAACAGAATAACTTTCATACTCCAACAAATAGGATCACCAAGAACAAAGTATTTCTAAACTCCACTAAAAACATATATGCTTTTTTGTATTCAAAAAAAATTGCAAGGGTACCAAACTCTCTAGATATAAAGATCATTCAAAAATCCAGTGGACTCAAAAACTTCATTCAAATACTTAGGCATTTGACAAGATTAAACATTAATTTTTTAAATCATACAGAGAAAACCAGGAGCAAAATCAACTATCTTCTTTTCTACTAGTGGTATAGTGACTGTACAAGAATAAGTCCTACAACCACTTGATAGAGCACCCACCATAGAAAAATAAGAGATTAATTTTATAACTACTTAGAATCTTCAATCAGAAATTAAGAATATCTTAATTAAGAATTGGTGTATTCTCAAGGAAGATATAAACTTGAAGGATAAGATGAGTCTACTTCCGAAAATGACCTACAGGAAAGGAGTTAACTTAAAAGCTATCTTAGAAAAGGAAGGGAAAGCCATGCATAGGAATGAAGGAATGTACAAATGTGAAGCATGTCCTTATTGCCATTACATAGATATCTGACGGGACTATCTGATTATGGCTAAGCCCTTTATGACATACAATAAGTTTAATTGTAATTCAAAAAATGTAGTGTACTTAGCAAAATGCCAAAAATGCCCAGAGTTCTATACTGGGTAAACCAAAAGGAAATTGAAAGAGCGTATATATGAGCATATATATAGTATAAGTAGAAGTAAAGACAATAATGTCCTGGCAAAACATGTATTAGAGAACCCAGGGCATCATTTTAAATTTAGGGTTATTGACAGGCGACAATAGGACCTAGAGGGGGTGTTATGGGACCAAAATTGGAAAGGCAAGAGCTAAGATGGCAACTTGCCCTAAATGCATATAAATACCCAGGCATGAATGATCAATGTGCTATTTCTTGTCTGTTGAAGCTGAAAAGTTTTACTAGATGAGTATGAATGCAATTAAGTTGGTAATATTATTATTAATATATGTAAATTATTAGACCAATGTTTAATTTTAAAATGTTTTTAGTAGTCATGTGGTTTAATGAAGGATTTTGATACTATAACTTTTAATCATGTGACCTATGGTTATAGTATATTAACAGGGGGTGTGTAATGTTTAAAACTGTCTGGGGAAGTTCATGTGATTTTAGTGGACGAAAGTGCTGACAAAATTTTTTTTTACACTTGTCAGTACCTTCGTTTTTTATTCATTTGGTTAGTTGTTTCTTTTTTAGTTAGTACTTTTGCACTACTTGATTGTGGCCTTAATCACAGCGCCTACAACAAAATATGAAAGCCCTATAGACCATCTCCAACAAAACATATTATTTCTTCAACAATGCTCTTAGACTACATTACTAAGTATCAGTAAAGCTAAATGGCTATCCGTTAAGAAAACAGGTGAATTCTGAATGGGATTGTGGTCATTTAAACTTTAACCTATTCTCTCTTGGCTAGAAATCTATCCCCAAAAATCCCATTGCACAACCTCAGAAGAAAATCTCAGTCAAGTCCCCAAAATACTATAACGCACCAGCTACGTCTTTCTCATCCTAGAACCTAAATTCTAGGACTCCCCCCCCCCACCAACACACACCTAAAAAGTCTTATTTTGGTACCCTAAATTTAGATCACAATTTATAGATTTTGATCTCACATAAGCCCAATACAATTGCTTCCACTCTGGCCCTGTCATCTAACCTCTTCCATTCTGATGTTTTCTTACTACATTATTGCATCTCCTTTTCTCTTCTCTCTCCTTGCCCACCTATCCTTCTGATGCTTCCCTTAGGCAAACTCAAACTAACCTTTACCCAACCATTCATCTCCTACTAACCCTCTCCTAACCACCCAACCCAATCTCCTCCTCCCACCTGTTCTCTCTTCCTGCCCCCCTTTCTCCTTTCTCTTCTTTTCTCTCATTTACACCCTAAAAAGTTATAATCTTTCCACAAAACATCCTCATCCTTACAGGACTGCTGACTGACTGCTGTACAACTGTTACCAGATTACTGTAAATATTGTATATAGCTTCCTTTGACTCTGCTTTTGAACGTTTTAAACAAATTTATTTGTATTCTGTAACTCTTATTGTTTTACTTGTTCTTGTCCCTGGAATCAGCTCACCTTGGACCTGTAGTTCATTCATAAGGATCAGTGCTACACCCTGGTAAACCAATATATAAATATATGCATACATTTATATATAAAGAAAAAAAGCAAGCAACTAAGTAAAGGATAATAGCCAAAATCATCATTTTTAATAAATCTGATTTACATCTTGTATACTGTTGATCTTTGGCTTGTTTAATTTTACACTTGTCAGGCACAGAGCAGAAGGATGGGTAGCTTGTTTTGAACAGCAGCGTTATGATCAACATTTCTGAGGCAACTGCCTTGAATCAAAGTGGCACTGTGTAGAGTAATACTAATTTTCATGATGTCTCTATCAAAAATTGATCTACTTCCTTTGAAAATGATTAAAACTGTGTTATGATTTACTTTAAAAGAAAAAAAATACGATATGGTCTTCAGTCAGAAATGCTCTTTCCCCCAACCATCTCTATATTTGCACAGAAATGACTCCAGTTTTCTTTTTCCAAGAACAATGATCACTGGAAGCTAATCCTGAATTTGTACAACCTCAACAAGCATGTCAATGAAAGGAAATTTAAAACAGTAGCTCTCCAAGCTCTTCAGCCTTAACTGGCTTAGAAAGACTGGATGGTCACAATGGATATAAAGGATGCTTACTGGCATGTTCCAGTGCTTCAGCTCCACAGCAGACTTCTCATGTCAGCCACAGAGTTGTTGGCTCTCTACATGGTATGGTCACATAGACCACCAGGATTCATAGATATGATAGTCAGATTTTCCACTTATGCTTGCTGGCAGGAACATTATAAAGCTTAATCTAGTGAAGTGTGGATTACTGTCCTAAGCACAATGTTAAAGACTTGAGCCACACTGTACATTCATGAGTCTGCACTGCAACATTACTTTCAGGTAACATTTGCATCTCATTATACCTTGTTAGAGGAATCTTTGCAGATGTCTTTAAACTGTTACTGTACACTGAGGTTGACTGTAATGAGCCTGGGGTACAAACTCTTCACAATTTTTCAATCGCTTTTTTTCTCATTAGAAAATCACTGTAATTTCCCTATGTATGTAGCAGCAATTCTGTTTGAGTTGGATTTCTCTCAAACCTTTGTACTCATGATCAAAGTGTTAGTAAACTTAAGTAAGGAGGTGTGGAAGGTGAATCTCACCACATGAGGGGTACAACAGGGCTGCCTCCTCTGCAAAAAAAAAAAAAAACAACTTTGTGGACTTTGTTACTTTAGTTTGTTTCACCTGTCCAAAGATTCCTTTAAACTCAGAATGCAGGGTAGCTCTGAGTACATTCCTGTAAGTTCTGCATGGTCTTTCTGGGCTGGGTCCTAAATATATATTCTGTGGAACAGCTTCTTTGTCAGCTCATTAGCTGGAAGCACCTTTGAAGTTACAACAGTGTAAAGTTCTGGTTAAGGTGAGTGTTTTAGAACACAGTCAGATTGTTAATTCATGGTATGATGAGAAGTTCATAATAATACAAAAATGTAGCCATAGCACAGTGAAGGGGCAGCAACAATAGGAAAAAGGCATTAGGGGGTGAATTCCCCAAGTTATAGACTTCAGAAACAAAGAGGGCCCTACACAGACCACAACTTTTGTACTACCTGCACTTCTGGGGCAATTAAGAGTTAAACCACCAAAAGGGTATGTGGAGTAGTAGAGGAAGGATATTAAAGCCTAGAAAAGTCAGAGCTTTTATAATCACAGACCAGAAGAAAAACAGAGAGAAACGTGTGTAAAAGAAAAAAAAGTTAGGGAGATATGGAGGAGTCATTCCTAACAGAAAAAAAATGTTGGTGGAAAAAGCAGACAAAGACCAGATTTAGAAGAGCACATGAACCTTCCATAGAAGACTGTTTGAGATTTCCTATTTTTTTGTATAATTAATTTTTAATCCTTTCTTCCCATATGTAATTTAATACATTCATAAAATGTCAGTAATAATAACCTAAAATTTAACCAAAACATTTAGAATCCTACAATCTATGGATAAAAATTTCCCAACCAATCTAGAACTACAGACAGGTTATATAAGACTGGATTGATATTGATAAAGGAACAGGAATCTGTAAGCTACTGTAACTTAAGGTAATATTTTATAAATTAATAGTTATAACAAAGTATTCAAATTATAATCTCTCCCTTCATCCAGTTTCTTCAACTTTTTTTCATATAACTATTTAGTTATACTAACATTTAATTGCATAAAAGCCTATAATACATTATGAACTGAATACTATATAATACACAGCATATGCCCCCTTTCTTCTTCTCTTTTTCTGTTTTTTTTTTTAATTCCCAATAGTACCAGCTCAATATTTCTTTTTATTTTTCTTAGTCTTCTGTTCTTCACATTTCTTTCTTCTACCATATTTATTGCTTCTCTTCTTGCTTTATAAGGTATTTAAGTATATATACAATTACACACATGTGGACACATTTACATTTAAAAATCTACATAGCAATACATATACATAAGTAACAAAGCTATTAGAAAACTCCATAAAAAAGAAGTCCAAAATCCTGCTGTAAGAATAAAGAAATATCTTCAGTCCTGGAAATGTTTATGTATTGACATGTCACAAAAAATATAAGCTGTTAGCTGATATATGCATAACAGATCTCGTCACTCCCCTTGATAAATTTTGAATCAGGATAAATGCCTCCTTAAAGTCATCTGTGAACACTTCAGTAACCTATACAAAATGGATAACATTGGTCTCTTCTCCCACAGTCGGGAGATCTTGTACTTCATGATCTTGAGCTATACTCATTTTAAATGAGAATTAAATTAACTGGGGGTTCTTTAGTACAGGTTAAAAAGAAGGGCTAGACTCTATCCTTTGGATGAATAAAGGGACTTTGGGAGCCCCCTCTAACACTTTTGGGCTTCTATGGTGCAGTCATCTAAAAAATTACTCCAAGATTCTAAGAGTTATGATCAACACTTCTAAATAAGTATCTAAAACGTCTTCAACCTTAAAATGGACAAAGGAGCCATTAGAGTACATACGATACATGAGAGAGAGATATTGTGAAGAATTTAAAAGAATGCAGCAACCTTGATAAGGTTGAAAAATGCTAAGTTTTCAAAGAAGCCTGTTTGGATGACACTGGATTGGCTCTGTTGGATAATACCTATAACCCACCGGGGAAGAAAAACTACATGTGTCACATAAGCTGAATAATAGATGACATCTGGAATGCAACACAGGTAAAATAAAATTGACACAATTATACATGGGGACAGTAGAACATACGAGAGAAAAAAACAGCACACAATAAAATAATACAAGGTTGATATATTACAAAACAATTAAACCTGACCTAATAAAATATATAGTTATCTACATAAATAACACATTATATAATTTGATGTTATTATAAACAATATCTGGTTCAGTATGGTAGAAATTTGTCAACTACAGCCATGGGGCACACAAATATAACTAATCAAACTCTGGATACTGCAAGTGTCAAGTGATAAGTGTTCCAAGCTTTTAGAAGGAAGTGTCAATGCTCTTGAGAGTTTACCTGTGGTCTTGGGAATGCATGAGGAATGTCTTGTTGGAGAATACAAGGCTTCTGATTGGTTGATGCTTGTTGTCCAGGTAGGTTAAGCGAGGGCAATTTTCCCCCCAAGCGAAAGTTTATTTAGGAACTGCATTAGATTAAGTAATACCCTATTCTCAACATTGAGACATTCAATGTTTATTTCTTAGCAATGGCAATACTGGTGCCATGCGAAGTCCCTGATCTATACTGCAGATGATGTAATCAATCGGTTTGGATATAACTGTCTGTGCCATGATGACCAGCTATAAAAGCCATGCAGCTCTAAGCCATAGCAGGTTATGAAATTATAGATCGTTAACAAGGATGCTGAGTTATAGGCATTCATAAAAAAGGAAACCTAACTGTAGAGGACTGACTACTCTTTATATCTGCATATAAATTACTAAAATAAGACTGCTGTCAAATCTTACAGCTCTTTGCATTTTTATTAAAAATCAGAAAACAGGACTCAAATTGGTACTGCTTGCTTAATCCATGGATTAGAGTATTAAAAATTAAAATTAAATTTTCCTGAGCAGAAATTCCATGAATTAATCATATGGCCAAGTGTAATTTGCAGCTATTACCATGATTTAATTATAATTTTTAATGCATCTACATACCAGTAAAATTAAATCACTGTAAATACAGAACATTGAATAAAATAAACTGGTAACTTCCAGTAGTAAATATATACACAAACAAATTATGATAAATGAGTGCACTGGCCTAAAATGCCAAAATTACATGAAATGCAGTATTTCTTACCCATTCCACAGACAGTGTAAATTCCACAGTTTTACTGTATTTAACCAAAGAGAAAAGTAGTACCTTTAGTAATCAATTAAGTTAAATTTTTGCAACTTTTTTCCATTAGCTAGGCCACTGAGCTGTGAATGAAAGATCTACAATTCTGTCTTACTGTAGTTCCCAAAAACGGGATGATCTTGCTTCTTTTGATGTTGGGAAGAGTACCTTTCTGAATGTCTGTTTATGGTGAAGGTAAAGTCTGTAGGCAATGTGTGAATCTATAGCTCTAATAAAAGTTGGAAGGAGGTCATCAGCAGAGGCAGCTGCATAACCCATACTTGTGAGCAGCTGCCAAGCAACAGCAGTAGTAGTGGGCTTAGAATAAAAGGGGGTGCCCTACTGATTCCAAGATAACACTGTCTGGTTGTGTGCTGATGGATGGTAACAGCAAACCTGTTAGGAATGAACTGATGTACAGGAAAGTCTAGAAAGAACTAAGGACTTGGGGGCTGGGTGTGGTCCCTTAAAACTGGTCCAGGATGCCCCAACACTGAAGCATGAGAAGTTGAGATCAGGAAACAACCGGACACCAAGACGGAGCAAATAAATAGTATCCAAGTGTTTTATCCACTGCAAAAGGCCCTTTGAGGTAAGGATCAACGAATGCTATTGGTTAAACACTAGAACACTGGAAGAGTACACAATTTAATGAGTATTATATGATCTTGCAGGATGTAACCAAATTAACTGATAAGACACATCTGTTTGTTTTGTAAGCACTGCAGAATACGGACATTTACATTCTCAGGTTTCACCTAAATTATCAAAATCAGTCAATACAAGCCACTACTCATACAGAATAATTGAGCCGATGGTGCAGAATTTTTTTAGCCGTAATGCATCTGTACTAAAGTTGCCAGATTTATATTTTAGTCCTGGTTTAACCAAGAGGTCTTCTGCAAAGTTACAACTCTCATATTATGAGAGCCATTTAATCCTGAGGCAAGGGTGTAGCTAAGCATACTCAGTGCTCTCAAATGAACATGTCTCAGAAATATTGTGGCTCAGAGTACAAAATGTTTAACTGTCTACAGTACGGTCTTCTAAACCCAACTCTAAAAAATTGTCTTTTTATGGTCATCAGTGGCAACAGCTACAATAATGTGCCCTTTTCTGAACTGTATAAGGGATGCATTTTGAGGGTGGAATACATTTTTTTAAATAACAGATGGATGGTGGAGCAACAGCATGAGGTTTGAATAAAAAAATACAAATTTCTGGTTATACCGTTGCTCTGGAGTATCCATTTTTTAATAGAATACTTAGTTATCTCCTTAATGTGGTTATCAGGAAATGAACTGCACATCCTTTTGAAAATTAACAATTATCCACACGGAAATGACTGTATAGCTCCCTGTGGTGTTGATATATGTACTTTGCCGATAAATCACTACAGAGAAGAGCCCGATCCCCACATCCACCTGGAATTCATATACTCATCACATCTGCTGGGTATCTGCCACTTAGATGAAATGCTCATAGCGTAAACAGCAAGCAACTGCTACTTACTCAAGAAGCAAATTTTTGTCTTGCATTTTTTTAAAGTGCAGTAGAACACAAAGAACCTTATCACATAAAATATTACAAACTGGGAGTTACAGAACACTGGTATTCAGTAGCCGGCTCACCTGAGAAATAGTTCAAGTTGAGTATACAGATATCGAAGGAGTGACCTACGAGCAATAATTTCTGCATGACAGTCATTAAGGGCAAGACCCCGGTCACTCATGTATTCTCCATTAATGCACTTTGTTCCTGTAGAAACGCAAATCACTTGTGCATCTTTCAAATCAGTTCCTAAAAAATATAGTAAGAAATGAGTATATTACAATAATCCACTAAAGCAGAAAAATACAAGAATCCAAGCAAAAATCTGACGTCTCAGAAGGAAGAAAAAGTACAGCACAACTTGTTCACTCTTCACTGACTGACCCTTTCTCAAACACATGCCACGTGAATTGCAATAAACAAAATTCAATTATCTCAGCTGCAGTACAATATAACAAGAATCTGCAATGACGGTGTCCCTCACCTATGACTATCTCCAATGACTAATAAGTAATCACGTTTCTGAATATTTTCAGGCTTCAAATAGTGTTTCTTTGTAAGTGGTAGTAAACCACCTATTGGTCACTTACACAAGTCATGCCTTTGCTCAATGTTAAATGGCTCTGAATGCTTCAGATATACCATCATTATTCTAGTCAAAAGTATGAAACTCAGTCATGTCACTCCCTTCATCCCCAGCTTGGGATATCTGAAGGTTAATCAGTGGATCTGACAGAGAACTATGAATAAGTTTACCACCTACTTTAGAGATGAGTGAATGAAAGACGCCCCTTTGTACAGTTTCAAGCTGACAGTTATTCCACTGAAAAGCTTCTGAATATGTCTGGAAAGTTCAAAAGTAAGACAGACACAGCCTGGCTTTGTGGCACAGAGGGATGAAACCCTGATTGTAAACAGTGTTTGATTAGTGGCCCTAGCAATGAAGGAGACACTCAGGGAGTGACTACAGTGAAGGTGTGTGGCCTACTCTCCTCTCCTGCAGAGTTGCAGGCACTCGAGGAACACACAGGGATAGATGTGACTTCTTCAGTTGAGACTGAGGAAAATACCTCCCATGCCTCAAGTTTTGTGGGTGGAACTGCTGCAGCCATTGTCTCTTGCAGAAGTAAGGGAAAGTCCAAGGAGGACAATGTATTGCATGCCCCCATTTTCTTGCCTAATAAAGCATATGCAAGAAGGCAGTGCAACATAAAGAAAAAACAGCAAACTGTTCCTGATAGTCGCTTTAATAATGGCCTCTATGTACTAACTCTCGCACCATCAGAGATGAGGGAATGAACGGATTATTTGTACGAAAGGGAACTAAATATTGGTATGGCAGGCAGCAAGGGCAAAGGGGGGGGGGGGCAGCTGGCTACTTAATTAACCAATCAACCCTAAAGTCTAGTATATACAAAATCAAGGAGCATGACTAATTAATCAAATACATGGTCTCAATAAAGATACAAGACAAATCAAATTGAACTTCAACTTCTGAAATGTTTTTCATCCGAATTAGCTCTATTGTGAGACTATAGTTGTAAAACCAGCATTTTACCTGTAATGGGCATTTTTCACTTATGCTATACTACCATGGAGGATGTACAAGCTAAGGTGATATATGAAATGGGCAAAGTCCCCATTGAGAATGTTTATAGAGTAATTGAACCCAGTTTCAGCATGTTCAAGGAGTGTGACTTGTCCAGTACTGCTGTAGGGAGTTTAGGTTACAGAATGCTTAATAGCCCTAGTTATCAAGGCCAAGACTTTTACAGCCATCAGCTACCCTCTCCTTTCCTTTACACAATCATAACTACCACAGACATAAATCTGGTTCCTCTATACAAATATTTTGAAGATTTCAAGTACACATGCAGAAATCACCACACACTCCATTTTACCAGTTACATGTTGCAGGATTGTATCAGCTATCTCCACACTCCTCATTCAGAATGTGCTACTTGCTTGTCACACCAGTAAGACTCCATAAGTATTCTGTTAACTGGATAAGCTCTCTTGCACAAGACCCTCTTTTCTAGGACAAACTATGAGCAGTGTCTGGTTAAGTGATTTGGCTACAATAGCAGATTATGCAAATGGAGACTCAGTAAATGAAAAAGAAGTTAGGTACTCACCATAATGTTCCATGTTTGTTGTCCATCTCGCATTCCATTCTTACATGTGGGCAGACTCGGCCAATTACAGAAGCTCAAAGTCTCTAAGTTGGCTCGTGGCAAGGTAGGTATCCCATCATGCAGTGGCATCAATCCTCAGATCTTGTTTGCTGCTGACTATAATAGAAATTAGTTATTCTGTACCCTCAGATAAAGGGGAAACAACAGTAAAAGGCCCCAACATAAAGGAACAAAAATTTTCCTACCAGGTCCTCTAGGATTACTTGGACGGGGGTAGGTGGGTGGGCTCATATGAATGAAGGGCGAGATGGACAACAAACATGGAACGTTATGACGAGTACATAACTTTCTCATGTTATGTTGTCCTATCTCGCCTTCATTCTTACATGTGGGACAGCGTCCCTAGCACCGTTTCTTGGGTGGCTCACGGAATACACATTTGAGCATTATGGAACCAAAGGAAGCACTGTCCCTGGAGGCCAAATCAACTTTGTAATGAGTGATAAAAGTATGTGAACTTGACCAAGCCTTGGCTGCACAAATACTGTCCATTGAAATTCTGGCTTGAAAATCAGTGGATGTTGCTACTGACCTCGTTGAGTGACCTCTAACTTTGAAGGGAAGTTCCTTGTTATTGGAGGAGTATATAAAAGTTATGCAATTGGAAAGCCAATTAGATAATGTGATTTTAGAGACAGGCATACCCTTTCTTGCCTCTGAAAAGGATATGAACAACTGATCTGACTTCCTGAAATCTTTAGTTCTGTGGAGATAGAACCTAAGTTGTCTATGCACATCAAGTTGGTGACGTTTATATTCTGCCTTGTTGGTATGGTTAAGGAAGAACACTGGAAGCTCAATAGATTGGTTAATATTAGATTGAGAGCAAATCTTAGGGACAAAGGATGGGTTAGCTCGAAGCAAAACCCTGTATTTATGGAAAATCAAAGAGGTCGGTTTGACTGAAAGCTCTTGTAGCTCTGAAGCTCTTCTAGCTGAGGTTACAGCTACCAGAAAAATCGTTTTCCAAGAGAGGAACTTTAGATCGCATGTGGAAGAAGGTTCAAAGGGTGGCAAGCTTAAGTGTGATAGGACAAAGTTTAAATCCCAAGGAGGGACAGGTTCTTTAAATGGAGGTCTCAATAGGGAAGTGCCTTTCAAAAAGGCTTTACACAGTCTATGTGCCATCGAGTTACATGTATGCTGTCCTAAGTGGAAATTGGAGATAGCTGCTAGCTGGACTGTAATTGTAGCAGCGTCTGAGCCTTGTTAAAAAAAGTTCTGAAAGGAAATCCAAAACTGAAGAAATTGGGGCAGTGAAGGGGTCTACGTTTCTGGACTGCGTTATGAGAGGATATCAAAATGCGTTTTACTGCTGGAGTGAAATCCTGAAGCCTAACTAAATTTGGAAGTGAAGCCGCCAAGCTGTCAAGTTGAGGGTGTGGAGAGAAGGATGGAGTGTTCCTGACATACGTGTCAGAAGGTCTGGAGTTGGGTCCAGAATCCATGGATCCTCCAGATGAGGCCAGAGAAAAGGGAACCAAATCTGACTAGGCCAATATGGAGCAATAAGAGTCATCTTGCTTCCCAAGGATTTTGCTTTCTGAATGAGTTTGATATGACGGGAAGCAGGGGAAAGGCATAAGGAAGTCCAGAGGGCCAATTGTGAACAAGTGCGTCTCTTGGTGTCTCCCAAGAGTGGGGGGGGGGGATTAGGGAAAAGTAGCTGCTGCATTTGGCGTTCATAGGAGTGACAAAAAGATTGCCGCATGGTTGGCCCCATTTGCAGAAAATCTCTTCCGCTATGTTCTGATTTAGAGACCACTCATGAGGCATCAATATTGGCCTGCTGAGCTTGTCGGCCATCACATTGGACTTCTCTGGGATATGCATTGCTACTAGAAAGCATTGGGAAGAGATTGCCCACTGCCAGAGCCTCTCGACAAAGTGGGTATGATCTGGTTCCTCCCTGTTTGTTTATATACCATACCACTGACATATTGTCTGACTGGATTGCAATCATCCCTAGAGGAAGAGAGTTGTGGAATGCTTGCAACTGAAGTACTGCTCTCATCTCTAGAACATGTTCTTGCCATATGCCTTGGACCGTCTTTCCCAGATAATGCCCCCCCCACCCTATCTGGGAGGCATCTGTGGTCACAGTAGCCACAGGTTGATGTGGAACGAATGGTCTCCCGATGGTTAACTCGCTCGATTGGATCCACCAATGAAGATCCTTCTTGCAAAATTCAGTTATGATTAGGTGAGACAGAGGAAGTTCCTGAAGTGATCATTGGGAGAATAGTAACCACTGTAGAATTCTCATATGCATCCTGGCTAAGGGAACGAGGGTTATGGTTGAGGCCATTGTTCCCAGCAGTTTGAGCACCATCTTTGCCTTGACCTTGTGTTTGGGAAGAACAAACAATATCTGTTGTTCAAGATTCGCAATTCTGTCGGTGGGAAGGAGAGCCATCATCAAAACTGTTTCTATTTCTGCACCTATAAAGTTAATATGTTGACCGGGCAACAAGGCAGATTTTTGCAAGTTTATTGTAATGCCTAGCTTAGAAATTTGTAGGGTCATGTCTCTGGCCTGTTGAAATAGATGCTTGGTGGTAGCAGTTAGGAGCCAGTTGTCCAGGTAAGGAAACACTCTGAATCCAAGATGTTTCAAGTAAGCCGTTACTACTGCCATGCATTTGCTGAACACTCTGGGGGCTGTAGTGAGACCAAAGGGCAGAACATGAAACTGCTAGTGACTGGCTCCCAGCCGGAAGCGCAAGTGACTCCTCGATGCTCTGTCCATTTTTATGTAGTAGTACGCATCTTGGAGGACCATCGAGCACATCCAATTGTCTTTCCCTAAAAAGGGAAGTATCGACTGCAGTGTCACCATTCGGAGCTTGGACTACTTGACTGATTTCTATAGTTTGCTGACATCCAATATGGGGCTCTAGTCCCCTGTTCTTTTTGGTACTGAAAAGAATCTCGAGTAAGTTCCGAATCCTATTTGGTCTGCGGGGACGGTTTGGATGACTCTTGTTTAGCAACTTTTGGATTTCTATGGCTGCTTGATCCCTGAGATTGGGTGGAGCATCGAGGATTGTTCTGGTTCGAAGAGGTGGTAGGAAAAGGGTATGGAGTATCCTCTGGATATTATGTTTTATACCTACTTGTCTTTTGTGATGTTGTACCAGGCTTCTGGGTTCAAAGATAAATGTCCCCAGACTGCCTCCAGAGTAGCACAGTCGGGCCTCCTTTCAGGAACGCTGATAGGGATGTCCGCCCCCGCTGTCTCTAGGATGGCGTCTACCATTACTTCCTCCCCCTCTGGCGAAGGAATCACCTTGTGCATCTGGGAAAACTCTCTAGGATTTCTTGAACCACATCTTAACGCCTTTCTGCCCTTTAGGGTAGGATCTTGAAGGGATGAAAAACGTACTTCAACGGCAGAGAGAGCTTTCCCTTCTTGTTGACACCTGGTCAGTGTATCCTTAACTTTTGGTCCAAAAAGTGAGGCACCGTCAAAAGGAGCATTAGTTTAGGTAGACTTAAAGGGTTCTGCAAAGTTAAACAAGTGCGTGCAGGAGTTTCTCTTAAGGGAAACTCCTGAACCCGCTGCCCTACTTGCTCCATCTGCTGCAAATGATATCAGTCTCATGGAGAAATTCACTATGGAGTTTAAGGTGGATAACTGCGTGGTAACCCTTTTCCTGGTACCCCCGCAGCTGAAGTACCTTGTAGAGCATCTCCTAGTTCCTTCAGATCTCTCTGAAGCCTTGTAAAATGGATAAGATAATTCCGCAATCTAAGGGTAAAAGCTGCTGAAGAAAAAACATAGTTCCCATACTTGTCCATCGTTTGAGACTCTTTGTTCGGCAGATGGACAGTTGAGGATGTCTCTGCAAGCTCCTTCTTGGTGGCTGCCACCACCCACCATAGCATCTACCGGCCCACCTTTAGTCAACAAATCTTTTTCCTTGGGGATTGACAAAACTTGTTTGGCCTCCTAGGGACTGGCTCCATCGTGTCAGGTGATTCCCACACTTTTCGACTTGTCCATGAGCTTGTCAAAAGGTGGAACCACCCAAGAGGCGGAAGGGTGAGATCAGGTACACAGACTCCTCATCAGAAGGGTGATGGTAGTCCAGCCGCCTCTCTGCTTTAGGATCTCAGGGTTATCTGCAAAGGAGGTATCTTCAGGGGAAGACCGTGGGGACTCTTCTGACTCCTCAAGGTCAGTGTCAGAGGGACATACTCATCAGGGGAGTCTACATGCTTCCTCTTGCATGTTTTCTTCCGAGGGGGCTCCTCATAAGGGTATTCTGAGGAGGTCTTGGAAAAATGGGGATCACCCACAGGGTATTCCTGAGGCTGCAGATCTCTGCTGTCCTGTGGAGAGGATGGTGCCAAGACAGAAGCCGGTGCTTTTGGGGGAAGAACATCAGCATCCTTGCACAGAGTTGTAGACTTGGCCAGCACACTCCTTATCTCAAAGGCAGACTCCCCCTGTTTCGAAGAAGCAGAGGCAGCCCCCAGTTCCAGGGAGATCGGCTCCGAAGCCAAGCCGATGCACCGAGAGGTAGACTCGGAACTGAAGACGCTCGGGTCCGAGAATCTCCCTAGAGGCTGACCGCTGATCTTCGGCTCCTAGACACTACGGATGGCACAGACAGTGTTGGAGCAGATATCGGTAGCAGTAAAGCCTCATGGGGTGCCAGAGCCGAACGTTCGACTGCAAGCGGTACTGGATATTTTGGCTCTGATAAACCGGTATGGCACGGAGGAGGAACAATAGTGGAAGTAAAAGATTTGAATGGCTCCGAGACCAACTGGGTAGGAGCTGAGAGCAAATTTACCAGCACTGGCGCCTTCAAAAGTCTATGCACCACCCTCTCCACATCTTCATCCGATGGGCTCCTAGAGGACCTGGAGGAAAGGGTTGGACAGCAACACCTTTGAAAAATACGTGATCTCAGAGTAGGGGAGACTGGTGGAATATCTGTTGACTGGCTCCGAGCTGAAGAATCCTTTTTCAGCTCCAAAGTTCTTGAGGCCGATATAGGCATGTCAACTGTAATAACCTCAGTTGGCTCCGAAAGTAGTGGAGCTAATGAGGTGGAAGTCTTAGTAGTTTTTGGTATTTTCTCAGGAGGTCCAGATTTCTCTGAGGACACTAGAGATGGCCTTTTAACAGTATTTTCTTTCAGGTTAGATGGAGGCTTTGTAGATTGTGAGGAAGAACAACTATCTAAAGCTTCCTCAAAGGATGGTTTCAGGAGACCTTTCAAAATCAGTTTTTCCTTTCTTGAAGAACTCTTGAGCTAAATAAGTGACAAAAGGTACAAGTCTCTTAAGTGAATGGCCCCTAAACAGTAGACACATACACTATGCCTGTCCATTATGGACATCTTCCGAGTACATTTGTGACATTTCTTAAAACCCAAAGATTTATGATCCTTCTCTTTAGACTCCTTAGACATAATTGTCACACTGTAAGCAAAAGCAGAAATGCACTGTAAAGGTATAAAAGGGAATTAGTTAGGTCCTCTAACTAAAACGGACCCCAACTACTGGGATGAGGAGAAAATAACACACCACAATAAGAGTAATAAATGCCAAGGAGAGGACTAGGCCCTCTAGGCCTAGCCCTTAGAAACAGTTAACTAAGTTACCTAAGCCTAGACAAACACACACGTAGGCAAAAAGCTAATACCAAAAAACTGACTAAAATATAGTAAGTCCTGCAATGTAAATGCAGATTATCAAAGCTAGTAAAGAGCTGACAAAAAGGGCTCAACAAGAAGAAACAGCAAATTCTAAATAGAAATAATCTAAACTACCACTATGGGGTGCCGACAAAACACAGTCCTGTGGAAAAAAACGTCAGCCAAACAGCTGACAAACCAGCAACAACTATTTAACAATACCTAAGATTAACTATTATCTAAAAGAAGTATTCTAACTATATTCTATGAAAAACAAGCTATATATGCAAAAACACAGAAGAAAAGGTTTAACTTAGACTCGGCCAAGAAAA
>NC_056738.1:526211814-526384314 GCF_019279795.1 Protopterus annectens | reverse complement strand
CATTTTGGCCTGGTCACCCATGTAAAACTGCAGGAGAGCTGCATTATTTTAAATAATACATTGGTTTAATTGCAGAATCCCACCAGCAGGGTCCATCATTAGAACTTGTAATGGGCTTGGTTACAGGAATAGAAGGCCCACCATAAGGTTGATGGAGTTCTCCAACACTACAATATCCTGTAACAGGGTATCTGATACCATGCAAGCTTGTGGAGATTCAGCAGACACTGACATCATGCAATCCAATGTGATACTCGTGTCCTAAGGTATGGACCTGGTGTGTCTTCCACCAACCTGCCAAGAACATGATTTTGAGAGTGGTCTTCCAAAGCTAGAATGGCTGGCACTAAAGCATGCCCAGCTGTGCACATGTGAAGACTACCCTCTGAATCAGAAAGGGAAGACTTATCCAAGTTTATGTTCACCCTGAGTATCGCAACTAGGAGACGGCCCACCTTAGAGATGCATCCAGGAAGAGCCTGGATTAGACTACCACTAGTAAATCATTGAATTATGGGAATCGCAGGTGGTTTTCTGGCAAGCCATTTGGAAGAGAGGGATTATTTTTCGACAGACTGTGGCCATGACAGTCAACACCTTGGTAAATACTGTGGACACTGCAGAAATCCCAAATGGCTACATTCTGTACAGGAAGTAATGTCTCCACATAACAAACTAGCACCTCCTGTGTGTGATCTGTAAAATGATGCACCATTGCTACATCATCCTCTACTACACCACATATGTAAACCTATGGACAGTCACCCATTTACAGCTTTAGGCACCAGAAGAGTTGGCCAATGTTGTTGAGGTCCAGAATGGGACAGAGTCTGTCCATCATTTTAGGGAAAAGCAAAATACTAGGTAAGACCTCTGACTCTGATGAGAATGAAGGACAGCTTCTAAGTCATTCACACAGTAAAGTTTTGGCCTGTCAAATGTTCTGTTGAGACACACTGGTTTTTCATGGGGTTCTTCCTGAGAGAACAGCTCCAGTAAATGGCTGATGGTAAACTCACTTAACTGTTTCTTGGTTATGCCTCCAAGTCAAGGAGATTTTGGAGAACCACCTTCCCCCAACAGCAGTCACAGGATGCTGCAGGTGGGCTGTAGGAGTTCTTGCCCTTGAGAGACCTTGCATGGTACTGTTGAGGGCAAGACCATTCAATGTTTGAAAGACTTCCTCATGTAGCAAAGTGGTTTCTTCTAATTTTGGGATTGTCTACGTATGGAACATGAAATGAAGAAAATCAAATGTAGATCATATAGGTTCTCCATGGCAGTGAGGGTCTGTCTTCTTTTCAATAGGTCAAAGACCAGATGCTGATACCTGTTCAAAAGCACGTCCTCTTTGAACTAGGCAGGAAGAAAGTTGTACATGAATTCCTACTTAAGGGATGCTGTCCAGGGCAGGTGCATACCTAAGCCTGTCGCCCTGGCCACATTGTCATTACAGTCAAACTGTTTTTTTTGTCTTTTCAGCTTTTCCCGGTTAGGGGTCACCACAGCGGAACTCCGCTAATGATTGGCAGTCGATTCTTATGGTGCCAAGTTGCCAGCCCGATGCTCAACCTTCAGCGAAGGCACGCCCATTCACGCATGTCTTTTGGAGGCCACTCGACCGTGGGGAGCACATGCAGACTTCCACACAGAAGGCACTCCAGCCGAGAATCGAACAGGAGAACTTCTTGCGGTGAGGCAACAACGCTACTGCTGTAGCATCACGGCTAACTCAGAAGAGTCAAAACACTGGGCACAATTCTCCCTACAGAACAAGGTGATTTAGATTACCTTACTTGGAGTGCTTTAGAGCTATGCAGTTAAAGTTCATATACACATAACAAGCACAACCCTACATCAAAGTATAAAGAAAGGACAATGAAATGTGAGGAAGAAGTGGTTGAGAAATAAGGAGAGTAAGATTTCAGTCGGAAGTAGGACCTCAAGGAGTATATCTACCATACAGATATATTACGTTTAAAATGTAGAAGAAAAGCATTCATAGAATTACACCAGCACGAGAATGGCGAAAAATATTTTATAAAAAGGGATAACTGGGAGTTATAGAAAATAGACAAAAGGTGCTGGAATTTACTGCAGAATATTAGCAATGGAACCCACACAGTGGGAGAAAATGACTAGAGATGGAAAGGTAATAAGAGTCAGATGACTCCAAGCAGACGTTTGTATTACAAGGTATAGACTAACTTCCCTACTGGAGATTGATAAGAGTATGGAGATTGATAAGAGTATGGCCAAACAGAAAGGGATAGGAGAGTTCTAAGCAAAACACCAGTTCTAGCTGAGTTTGCATTTGAGACTACAGCAGAAGCTGCTGTTAAAGAATGGTTAATTCACAGGGCATATAAAATACTGCAGAATAACTATAAGACTCAATCAAAAGAAGTTAGAAAAGACTGGGAAGAGAGACTGGAAAAGCAATATACAGAGAAACAATGGGAGGACATCTGTACACCTACCAAGTAAGCAACGAAGTCCGGAAAGCTTAAGATTTTTGATTGAAAGTGTTTGCACAAGTATTTTATACCTCAAGCACACTGCAGAGAATTTTTCCTTAGATAGAGAAGATGCTGGAGGTGTGATGGGAAAGAGAGAAAAAGTGGTACTATAACAAGTCGGCAGACTTTTAACTTTGCCAGAAATGGGGGACTCTCGAACTGGAACATAAGGATCTGAATTACCCACACACAGTGAAGACTTACCAAGTGTAAAAATACTGGCTGCCAACAAACAACATTTACTACAAAATAAAAAGGGAAGCCACCTCAAGCAGTAGACCTGCAACAAGTGGTGCACCCTAGGGATCGGTCTTGGGGTCTCTTTTGTGATTTACTTTTCTGAGGTGCAGGCCAAAACCAGTGGGCTGTGGCTGACCAAGTTTGCAGATGACTGCAAGCTGGGTGCTGCCTTTAATTCCCCTAGTGATGTGGACATCCTCCAAGAGGGTCTCATACAAACAAATGACTGGTGCCAGAAACATGGCCTCAAACTGAATGCCAAAAAATGCATCATCATCCCCTTTGGGGAGAGTAATGTCCCCACAAATTATCACATTAATACCAAGGTCCTAAGCATGCAATCAGTCATGAGGGACTTGGGCACCCAGGTTGATAGCAAACTGACTTTTGATCACCATATTGTCTCCATTGTACGGAAAGCTTTCTACATGGCCCACCTCATTAGTAAGGGTATCTCATGCAGATACAAGGAGGTCACAACATCCCTGTATTCTTCCCTTATAAGGCCCACTATTGAATACAATGCCCCTTTCAGCATGTAGCAGCTGGAGACCACAGAGGTTCCTCACCAGGAGAATCCAGAGCCTCAAACATCTACCCTACACAGATAGGCTAAAAGCCCTGTCCCTCTACTCAGTCTCATACAGACTCCTCAGAGGTGACCTCTGTCTGCCATAAAAAGCTATCTCAGATCCTGTCTTGATGGGACTTTTGCATATCCACAAGTCAAGCTCCACAAAAGTAACCCACATGTGTGACCTCAGCCTGGTCTGTGACATCAATAGGACTTGTTAGCAGGACAGATGCGTGTCCCAGAGACTCTCCCTTCTGTGAAACAGACTCCCTCTCCACGTCAAGCAGAGTACCTCATTAACCCTTTTAAGTGCAACCTGGATAACCTTGGATAACTGGATGGGGAACAGAAAATACATCACTGGGATTCTACCTGTGTCCCTGTTGGACAGGGGCACTGGGTGCCGACTTGTTGGAACATGGGCTAAGTTCTTGACTAGGCATGTAAGGGTCTCAGGCCCAACAGCCTAGTATGACCCTAGGATCCTATGAATATTGTCCCTCTCCTTAAGGGTCTGCATCCAAAATCCCAGAATCTCCTTTTTTCTTGAGCTTCTCCCCTTTTCTCTTTGAATTACAGTTTTCTGCTTGTGCTATGTATAACAGCCTTAATTGTGTTGCTCTAAAACACCCCTTAAAATCAAATAATCCTAGTCCGCCTTGTTCTATTGGAAGAATCTGCGTATCCCACTTGACCCTTGCTGTCTTCCCCTTCCAGATAAAATTCTTCAGCTCTTTTTTAAATTGCTATCCACAACTCCTTCTCTGGTTGATAAAAATATGCCTGACCTGTGTATAAAACTAAAGGGACTAAAAACATTTTTACTGCTTGTATCTTACTGTCCATATCCACAGAACAAAGCTTCCAGTTTCTCCTGTTCAGTCTCCTCTAACATATTCTAAGCTGCTACAATGCAGTCATTTTAATCCATACTCCTAAACACTCCATTTTATCATCTTCCCATAAACATGGATATTGCTGGACCAATTTGTCTCTCTCTACATAATTTACCGCTATTGCCTTTGTTTTATCTCCATTAATTTTGCATCCCAAGATTTGAAACTGTCTTAAAATGTTCCACAACACTGTAATGTCTGCTGCTGGTTTTGTCAGGTATAAAATATCTGCATATACAGCCAACTTTTCTTGACTACCATACCAATTACATCCTTGAACTTTTGAGTCCCTTATTTTCTTTGCCAATAATTCTAAATATAACAAATAAACAAGAAAGGAGAAAGAGGACACTCCTGCCTGGTTCTTCTACTCAAGCATAAATTATCAGAGAGGACCCCCAACCCACTTTAATTTCCACAACCAATCCCTCATATATACTCATAACCTTATAATTTTATCAGGGAAAGCAACTACTTACATTGCCCTGCTCATGAAGTCCCAGCTTACTCTGTCAAATGCTTTCTCTGCATCAAGACCCACCAAAACAGTGGTATTTTCTTACATTCTGCTTCCCCTCTAGACCATCAGTCTGTTAATGTTTTTTTTTGGCATCACTTTTAGCCATTATAGACTTTATAATCATGGTTTAGTACTGAAACAGACCTGTATGAAGCTGGATCCGATGGATCTTTACTCTTAGGTATTACAGCTACCACTGCTTTCTTCCAGGATGTTGGTGCTTCTCCTCCTCTTACAATACTCAAACAAAACCTTCCAGACCTCTTATCAATTTTTCCCCTCCTAGCTTCCAAACGTCCACAAAAATACCATATCGTTCCTGGGAACTTTCCTGCAGATTAGTTATACATCACCTAGCCTATTAGCAACCAAGCCTCATCTACCTCTAACCTTGGTATATTTAATTCTTCCATAAACATTTCCATTTCTACATGTTCCTGATTTCCACATTTATCTGATTTATATAGACTTTCATAAAATTTCTGAAATATTTCTAATTCTTTTCTTTCTTGCTGTAGGCTCCCTAAGCTTGGTAACAGCTCTTTCTACTTTCTGTTGCTTGAGTCATTGTGCTAAAATGTTTGTGCTCTAGAGTTATCAAAAAACAGCTGCTTGACAGCAATCTTTCTAAACTCATGCGTATTAAGGTAATCCCTTATTTTCTGTTTAGCATTCTGCAGTTGCTCCTCTTCTTGTTCTGTGGTATTTCCCCAATGTTGCAATACTTTAACTTTTGTCAGTCTCTCTAAATAATCCTTCCACCTTAGTTTTAAACTCCACTTTAATTTTATCTCACTCCCTAGCTGTATTTTCAGAAGAAATACCTAGTGTCTCTAATAGCTCCTGAATAATTTCCAAAACCCATTCCTTCAATTCCCCTTTTTTCAACTGATAGGTGGGAAAGCACCAGTGTCTCATTTTGATTTCATTACCTTCTCTTTATTTTAGTTATTGGTGCACAGTCTGAAACAGTTACTGGGTGCATTTCAAGAACTTCAAGTACACATGCTTCTGTGAAATATAAATTCTATGTAGCCTAGGCCAGTTTTTGTATCTTGGAGAATAATATTTAAATTCACTCCAAACTCCTAGTACTGAATTCACATCTTCCATGCCAAACATTTTCATAAATTTCTTCAAAAATCTATCCTCCTTGGTTACATTTTACCTTCCAGGCCCCCAGACGCATCTTCACTGTTGCAAAAGAAATTTCAGCTCCCAGCTATAAGTAATATTCCTTGCTGAAAGCTGATTATTTCTCCCAGAATTTTCTTAAGCTTCATTATACCAGTTTTAGGTGGAATATAAATACATGCCAGTATAATCCTCCCTTGCCAGTAGCTCTTTGCTATTAAAATCTACCATTGTCATTTTTTCCCTCTTCTATCACTATTGGAATTCCTCTTGCAATTAATATAAATACACTTTTTTTTCCTTTGCTCCAGGTATTCCACTGAACAACCTTCCTGAAAACCTTTATCAAATTCACATGTTCAGTTTTTTCCGTATGTGTGTCTCCTGTGCCATAGCTATTTGCACTCCATTTTTAATATAGTTCACTACTCTTTCTTTTTTGTATTTATCAGTGAGACAAGTCAGACTGAAAGACATTACAGAAAGCATCATTTTCTTACATAGTTATTGTTTCCACATTTTATGTATCACTTTTTTTTTGTTAAATGGCTAGCTCTAGCTTTTATGTTACTTGTATATATTGTTTGGCAGCTTGGTCTTTTATACAGTTGTTTCTTGTCATATCCATTTGAGCCTATGTCCTATCTTACAAAACTTTTGATTTTATTGAAAGCCCTCAAGCAAACACGCTAAAACCTATTAATTTAATAACAAATAAAACTATGTACATCTTCATAATTTGAAGTTTACTTTCCTAATAAGAACAAAAGTTCTAAACTGAGAGCCACACAGACTAGGGTTAACCAAAAATAAATCATTCATGCTAAGACACATTACAGTCTGCGCTTTTAGTAAGTGCTGCCTGGTTTCATTTTATCTTTCTACCTCTCCCAGCTGAGAAAACATCTGAATGTTTTCAGTAAACACTTTCTCTCCAAGATGTTTCTCTATCAGATCGTCTTCTAGGGACATGAAAACCAGGCACAAAACTGCTAAGGATACATTGTTTACCAGAAAAAAGCCTTACAATATTCTTTTTCATTTACTTTATTTCTGTTAAAACTTGTTACTGGATAAAGCCAAGGGCCTTGACCCAGTCATTCTGCTATGCAGGGATGAGAAAAAACACTCTGTCATGTTCTCTTAACTGGTTTATTCCCCCTTTTTTATGTTGCAGTGTCTTCATTTCTTAAAAATTACAAAATCAAAATAAAGAGCCAGCAAAATGAATAGGTGTAGCAAATGCAACTATTTTAATAAAATACCACAGTAAAAATAATAAAATAAGGTAAAGATGAGCACTTTTGCACCAAAATCAGGTGCTTCATCACCTTTAAATACACAATAATACATCAGGGTTTAAATATCTAAAAACTACTGCCCAAGACCTTGTGACTTCAAGGCAGGTCTTAAAGGGATATACTCATTTACCCCTTGCCTCAGTGTCACCTGAAGCAACATTATCCATTTAGTTTCAAGCTTCTCCACATCTCTGTATACCTCTACTCATACTATACAATTTCTCCCTAATTTACATATAAATACATATAGTGGGGAACATTTGTATAGTATGAGTAGATATCAGGAATGCGCTTGGTAGACATGTAGTTAATAAGGGAAGTATCCATACTTTTAAATTTTCTGTTTTAGAAATGTACTTATTTACTGTTTGATGGGAGGATGTTAAGATTTATATGGAGTTAGTTTTGAGATATTTAAATCTTGATGTATTATTTTGTATTTAGATCTGATGAAGCATCTGATTTTGGTGCGAAAGCACTCATCTTTACCTAATTGTATTATTTTTACTGTGGTATTTTATTAAAGTAGTTACATTTGCTACACCTATTTGTTTTGCTGGTTATTTTAATTTTGTATGTACATCTTTATTAAGGTTGCCGTTTGCTCCTTAGTTTAGTTTGAATCCTTTAAATTTGTTTTATAATGAATGGAACATGGCAGAAGGTGGCAACATTGAACTGGATTATGTCCTGAGCAATGGCAGAATTTCTATGCATAACAACCGCTTGAGTCATGTTTTGGCTGTAGACGGCAATCCCTTATTGCTGATCAAGGAGAATGTTACTTCTGGTATACTGGAATGCCTGGATACAGACTATACTGATTAAGGTACTGTTAAGATCCCTGGAAAATAATATTTACAAGTTTAAAAGACTTCAGTGGCAAAGGCTGGGAATGCCTTTGCATAGATATGTTGAGAGACTGGCAAAATCTTAATTTCAAGATGAGTTTTAAATATATTGAACTGTTGATTAAGCTCTTCAATCCAACAGAAACTTCACTATGTGCAGAAACAGCATGAGACATGGAGAAGGTTGATGTGTTTGCAGACTTCACTTTATGTACTCAGAAGCTGGATGATTTATTTACAGACATTGAGGCATATGAAAAGCATCTTATGGAAATTAAAAAGAGGAAGCTGCAATGTGATATGCTGGACTTTAAGGAAGGATGGATTTTTTCATGGCCGAAGGCCAATGGTGTTTAGGGTTTGGAATGGAAAGCTACCTCCATATGTAATGCTCCAGATGACTGGCCAATGGCTTCTGAAACAATATATAAAATTATAAGACTACTGGTGACTTCAGTCTGAAAACTGATAAATCCAATATTATTGTGCCCCTGATGTATGCAGTAGAGACTTCTGATGTGCCGAGTTCTACTGCAACTTAATGTTCTCTGCTGGAGGGTAGGAGATGATGTTGTAGTTTCCACCAATCAACATTTTTAAAACTATGGTTAATGGAACAGGTTGTACAGGAAATGAGAGGACGATTGAAGAGCAGGAGCAGACCAGTGTGCAAGCATTTACATCTGGATGGTTAACTGGAACTGGGGCCTGCCTTATGGAAGAAAATTCCGAAGATTTAATTAACATCTTTTCTGTAACACTAACCACAGAATAGTGGTACTGAACTTTGGCTTATCATTTATACCAGCTGGGGGATTGAGTCTGCATGATGTTTTGTTGGACTTACAACTATTTGTTCGGAACTTTACTTTGAAGTTGTTGCATGGGGGTGAGACCACCTCTAGTCAGACTTTTAAAAAACCTAGCAGTTATGTACCTGTCAATTGTCCTTTAGTAGAGGTATTGAGTAAGATGTGTGAAGATGGTATCTATGAATACTTTAATAGGAGAACAAAGAGAGGTTTTTATAATATGAATAGAGTACAATTAAAGAACCTTAAGGGGAATGCTTGCAGGAGTCTATATATTCTTCTGGCTGATAAAGGGGGAGGGATTGTTGTAATGGATACAATCAGCTATTTTAACAGTAAGTTGAATATGCTGAATGATTCACTCACATATACTGAATGCGTAAGATCTGATGTTAAGATTATTGCTAAGGTTAACACTTGCATCCAAGATCTTTTGAAGGAGGGGGGTCATTGACAAACAACTCCAAGAATATTTCTTAGTTGAACATCCACCGATACAGGTGATACATGGGTTCCCTAAAGTACACAAGTCCCTGGATAAACCCCATGTGACCCATAGTTTCAGGGAAGGGGTGGGTTATGGAGCCCATGTCTATTTTTATACAGAAACAGCTTTATTCTGTCATAGATAAAACTAAGAATGTTCTTTGAGATGCAAAGCATTTTTTGACGAGTCTGTCTCAATGGGCTGAAACTAATTCTGTCAATGACTATTAGTTACCATGGATAGTGTTCCCTGTTTACGGTTATTCCAAATGAGGTAGGAAGAGATTATGTTAGACTAGTTTTGAATAAGAATTCAACATACAGTTTTGAACAAGTGTATTTGATATGTTTTTTACTTGATGTTATCCTTGCGAGCAAAGCAATGCCTTCAATTCTGTGGATAGGTATTATGTTCAGAATGTAGGTGTTGCAATGGGTACCATGTGTGCAAACAGTTACACAAACATGGTGCTGGCGTACTAGGACTCTGGCATGCATTCCTCACATTAAAAATATACTCAAAGTTCACTCTTGTAGCTTTGATGATGACTTTTTTTTCATTTGGGCTTGCTCAATAGAGTCTTTACATGGTTTTATTAATTTACAAGCTACCACTAGTTTTTTTTTAATTTACATTTAAGTATTCTGTAACTGAAATTGATTTTTTGAATGTATGTATAATAAAAACTGTGGGTGGAATTATAACATCAGTTTATAAGAAACCATGCAAGAAGAATAACTTACTGCATGCTTGGAATATACATCCCAAACATTTGAAAAATAATGTTTCGCAGAGCCAGTTTTTAGAAATGTGAGACTACATAATAGGGATACTGATATGTATTCCTCTTTTGCTGTCCTCTCTGATGAGTTTCACTGGAAGGGTTGGTTAACTCTAAATACATGGATACAAAATTGTAATGAAGTGATTATACAGCTGATAGGGGTGCTACGATTGGCCAATCATGTACAGATGTGTCTGATGTACTCCAATAATGCTCAGCACATATGTGATATTAAGAAGCATTGGAGGATACTTATGTCTGATACTTAGTGGGGAGATGTCCTTGGTGATGAGCCTCAGTTTTCGTTCAAAAACTTCAGTTCAGCTAAAAGAAAGTTGGGTTAGAAGTCTGTTGCAGCAGGTATGGGTAATAAAGTAGAATCAGATTGGAAAGGAACCTTCCTGTGTAGTGGATGTAATGTTTGCAAATATATTCGGGAGGGTGATTGTTTTATGCATCCAGACACTGGACAGATGTTTAAATTTGATTTTTATGCGGATTGTAGCGCTCAAAATGTTGTTTATCTTGAAAGTTGTGAAATATGCTATAGTTATTATGTAGGTATGATGAATTGTTGTTTTAGAGACAGAATTAGGGAGCATTTGCATAGTACGAGTAGAGGGGATATCAGAAATGTGCTTGGTAAACATGTAGTCAATAAGGAAAGTATGCATACTTTTAAACTTTCTGTTTTAGAAATATATTTATTTACTGTGGGGGGGGGTTGTTAAGATATGTACAGAGAAGCTCGAGACTAAAATTAATTGATAATGTTGCTTCAGGCGACAAGAGGCAAGGGATTAAATGAGTATATCCCTTTAAGATCTGCCCTGAAGTCACAAGGTCTTACGCGGTAGTTTTGAGATATTTAAACCCTGAAGTATTATTGTGCACTTAGATCTGATGAAGCACCTGATTTTGGTGCAAAGGTGCACATCGTTACCTTACTGCATTATTTTTACTGTGATATTTTATTAAAGTAGTTGCATTTGCTATACCTATTCTTTTTGCTGGTTCTCTAATTTGATTGTATATGTACGTTTTCTTTATTGAGATGGCCGTTTGCTCCTTAGTTTGGTCTGCATCCTTTAATTTTCTTAAAAATGAACAAGGGAAAAGAAAAAAACACAAAAGCACTTGTTTATATTAGTATTCTCATTACATTTAAAAATAAAAAAAACTACTTCATAGGTTGCAAAGAAAGTCATGCATCATTAAAGGACTATTAAGAAAAAAAAAACATATTACTTATAGTTAACTTTCACCCTCCTCTTTCTCTCTCCCAAGTATTTTTCTGACGATTCATGACATGAAGTAGGGCATATGCTTTAGAGTCCCCTACAAGCTTAACAAAGTCCACGAAAATCCAATATTTCTAAATTGTCTTGTTCTGCCATGTTTCACAAGTCTAACTATTGCTTCGTAATCCCCCATTTGTCAAGTTTCCAAGTTAGGACTGATAGGTTATTCTGATTTCATTGGTCCCCACCTCTAATAGATACATTGACATAATCAATAACTCTAAACTTAAACCTATGTGAGGCTCCACAGCTTATAATATGCTTAGACAGGGCATTAGTCTCACTACCCCTTCTTATGTTGGATTTATGTTCTATAATTCGTTCTTTAAATTTTCTTGTCGTCTTACCGACATAAAAAGAGGGACAGGCTTCACACATTGCTAGATAACCAACATTATTTGTTGTACAAGTGGCAAAGCAATGAAACACAAACACTTTTTTAGAGACAGGATGAATGAAACTATTGCCTTGAGATAGGTCATCATTAGTACACTTAAAAATATCAGCACAACAACTACAATTATGGCAACAAAATGTGCCATTCCCCAATGCATTATGTGAATTAAACATTACATTTTCAAAATCTTTATACCCCAACATGCTCTTAATCGTCCTCATGTTCCTGTATGTAAAGTACGGTTTGTCACCCACAATTAACTTGATATCTTCCTGTGCTAGGAGGACTTTCTAATACTTCCTCACTATGCCTCTAACAGCATATGACAGTGTTATACGAAGTAATGAACCTTAAGCCTACCCCATCCAATGGAGTACTCAACGACCCACTCACATTTGTAACTGTCCTTAGAAAAATAGGTTCATATAACGTGCACCTATTGGATAATACATGCTCTCTAACCTGAGTTAGTAGAGCAATTGAATACCCGCTCTTGTCTCAGGGAATGGTTGGATAACTGAGCCCATCTCTCTGTATTTGCAGAGGCAGTTACAAACATTATTAAATAAATGTGAGACAGTTCTTAAGGATAGTACTGATTTTCTTGTTAAACTCAAGTGTTGGTACATGGGTTTGAAGCAATTGGGTATGGATTGCAATGGGGTATATATGGTGGTGATGGATATTACATCACTGTTTACTGTCATCCCGAATGATCTTGGGTTAGACTCCATACGAGAATTTTTAATACATTGCTCTACATTCTCTGTTAGGCATATTGAGAACATTTGTATGCCGTTAGATCTGGTATTGAAAAATAAATGTATTTTTATTTGATAAGAATTATTATCTGCAACAAACAGGTGTGGCAATGGGCACACCAGTGGCGAATACATATGCCAATTTGGTCCTCTATCAGTGGGAGAGGTCATATATTTTTAATGGGGAAAGTTTTTTGAATAATAATCTCATCTTCTACCAGAGGTTTGTGGATGACTGTTTCTTTTTATGGAGGGGTACATCGAATGAGCTGATGGACTATATTATGTTCTTGAATAATACAACTTCCTTTCTGAGATTTAAGGCTGAATTTTGGGCCACATCTATAAACTTTCTTGACATTGTGTTAAAGAAGCAAGATAGTATTATTAATACATCTGTGTTTAAGAAGGAGGTGTCATCTGGCAGGTATCTTTATGCATCTAGTATGCATGCACCTCATGTTTTTAAGGGTATAGTCAAGGCGCAATTGGCTAGGGTTAGTAGACTGAACACTGATAATGTATTTTTAGAACAAATAAATGAGACCTGTAATGAGTTTAGGGAGAGCGGGTATTCAATTGCTCTACTAACTCAGGTTAGAGAGCATGCATTATCCAACAGGTGCACGTTATATGAACCTATTTTTCTAAGGACAGTTACAAATGTGAGTGGGTCGTTGAGTACTCCATTGGATGGGGTAGGCTTAAGGTTCATTACTTCGTATAACGCTATGTCATATGCTGTTAGAGGCATAGTGAGGAAGTATTGGAAAGTCCTCCTAGCACAGGAAGATATCAAGTTAATTGTGGGTGACAAACCGTACTTTACATACAGGAACATGAGGACGATTAAGAGCATGTTGGGGTATAAAGATTTTGAAAATGTAATGTTTAATTCACATAATGCATTGGGGAATGGCACATTTTGTTGCCATAATTGTAGTTGTTGTGCTGATATTTAAGTGTACTAATAATGACCTATCTCTAGGCAATAGTTTCATTCATCCTCTCTCTAAAAAAAGTGTTTGTGTTTCATTGCTTTGCCACTTGTACAACAAATAATGTTGTTTATCTAGCAATGTGTGAAGCCTGTCCCTCTTTTTATGTTGGTAAGACGACAAGAAAATTTAAAGAACGAATTATAGAACATAAATCCAACATAAGAAGGGGAAGTGAGACTAATGCCCTGTCTAAGCATATTATAAGCTGTGGAGCCTCACATAGGTTTAAGTTTAGAGTTACTGATTCTGATTTCATTCTCAGAATATTAATATGAAGCAGGGCATATGCTTTAAAGTCCCCTACAAAGTCCAAGGAAGTCCAATATTTTCAGATTTTCTTGTTGTCATGTTTCACAAATATAATTACTGCTTTATCACCCCATGTTTGTCAATTTTCACATTACTAACTTTATTCCTGTTCATCACCATTGCCCAAATCCTAGCTTACCAACTAGCCACCAGAAGGGGACAATATCAAAGGCTCAATTGAAGTTTAGGTAAACCACTTCCTCTGGGTTTCTCCTGGCTGTAGCCAACATCACACAGTCACAGAACTGGAGAAAACTGGACTGTTGAGATCTCCTGGCTATGGAGTTAGCCTGTTCAACCTGGAGGTTAACGGACACTAAAACTTCCACCAGTCTTTTCCTCACTATTTTCTCAAATCTTTACTATTACTGAGGTAAGATCGGCAGGATAGTAGTAACCTGGATTTGTTATTCTGCCTGGGTCCACCCTTGCTAATATTCAGTTGTCTAGCATCTCTCTACTGCTAAAACACTTCTGCAAGAGGGACAAATGACATGGCCACCAGATTTCTATGGTTTAGGTTCAAGCATGCATTACTCTTCTGCATCTCTGCCTGTTAAGTCACTGAAAAGTAAGCTATTTGCAAGTATTCACCTATAACCACTTTCCCACATGATGATGGTTAGTCTTCATGGGTCTGTATCATCATGGGCTGATGCAGGTGCTCCTTTTTCCTCTCCCTTTAAAACTGTATCACAAAGGATGACAAACAGAATCTCTTAACTGACTTCCTGAAACGGCATTCTTGAGGAGAGCCGATATCAGACTTGGATATATTAATACTGCACTTCTGTTTCTCAGTTCAGGACAAACGTAAAGTACAGTTGTGTAAAATCTCACCATAATAGTAGATGTCCTTTCCTTCACTGTTACAGTATTCCTTACATCTTGGGATTCCCTGCCTCGGGTAGCACTACGCCCGGCCAGTTTACAAAAGCCTACTGTTAAAGTATACCGTACATCATATTTAGGTTACTCGCATAGCATAGGGCATAAAGGTGACATCCAAACATGCCATTCTTAGAAATGATAGCCCCAGTAGAAATGCCACTCCAAGGAAAACTAAGAGGTAACCAAGTACATCCAAGAGGGAAATGGACCAGGGGAGGAGGGAGGGAGTGAATACTGCAGCCGTGAAGGAAAGGACATTTACTGTTATGGTAAGATTTTACACAACTATACTATTCCCTTCCATTCAAATGCTGCAGTATTCCTTACAACTTAAAACAGTGCCAGAGCTGAAGAAGAAACTTGGGAGGAGGAAGGACCAGCAGAGCCCTCTAGGAAGTCATGAAGATGGCCCTAGCAAAACCAGCTCTATGTCTGGAGATTCCATCCAAATTTTTATGCTAGGTAAAAGTATGCCCAGAAGTCCAGGTAGCTGCTTCAAGAATAGAATTAGTATCCAATCCCTTGAAAAAAGTACAAGAAGAAGCCACATCTCCAGAAGAATGAGCCTTTACAGATGCAGGAAGGCTCTTACCATGCACAGTATAACAAAAAAGAAACAACCTTTGAAATCCAAGAAGAAACAGTTTACTTGGATACAGCTAAATCTAGGGACCTAGAATGAAAAGAAACAACTGATCAAATTTTCTAACAGACTTGGTCTTATCCAAATAAAATCTTAGTTGTTTATGCACATGCAAAGTATGCAGTACCCTCTCAATGGTAGACTGTGGAAGGGGAAAAAAGCAGGTGAATTAACAGACTGATTAAGTAACAACTCCTCAACCACCTTGAAAGATTAGTACGCAAGGACACCCTATCCTTATGAAACACCAAAAATGTAGGACAAGCCATTAGAGCTTGAAGCTCAGACACCTGTGACAGAAGTAAGGGCCAACAAAAGAACAGTCTTCCAAAAGCAATGCTGAAAGGAAGCTGAAGCAGAAGGCTCAAAAGGAGCCTTTGTCAACTTCTTCAAAACAAAATTCAGATCCCAGGGAGGAGGGAATAGGCTTCCTGGGAGGCCTAATATGAAGGACATGTTTAAAGAACTGCTTAGTCTGGAAAGTAAATGAGGAGATAAAGGCAAACAAGCAGAGAAAGCTGATAAGTAAGTGGACCTCAACAGAAGAATAGGCCAAACCAGCATCAAGTAATTCACATAAATAAAAAAGAACCAAAGGAACATCTACAGTAAGTGGATTCATGTTACCAGAAAGACACCAAACAGAAATCCTCTTCCATTTGGACAAGTACAATTTCCTAGTGTTCGGTCTCCTGGCCTCCTACACGACCCTAAGCATGTCCTCTGAAAAAAAAAAAAAGTGTCTACGTGGAATCAAAATCCCATCACCCACAGTGTCAGTTAAGAGTGGACAGGTGGGGATGGATGAGAGCGCCTTTGTCTTGTGTGAATAGGTCTATTCTGTGGAGTTGACGTATGATGATTGCTCTTGGCTAAATGCAGAAGGGGAACCAATGCTGTCTTGGCCAAAAGGGAGTCACCAACAAGATTTTGGGAGGGTCCTGTTGAATTCTGAACAGGACTTTTGGAATAAGAGGAATGGGGGGGGGGGGGGAATGCATAAAGAAACATCTCCTTCCAAGAAAAAGGGAGGGCATCCACCTTCCACACCAGAGGACCTGGGATGCTTGTGCCAGTTGTCTGTTCACAGGGGAGGCAAACAGATCCAATTTAGGACTACCCTACTGGTGGACAATATCCAGAAACACATCCCTGTGAAGCAACCATTCATGGGACTGAGTTATGGACCTACTCAAAGCGCCTGCCACAATCTTTTGACAAAGGAATGTAAACTGTCTGAAGAGTCGCTTGATAGTGGACAGCAAGATCCCATACCAAGAGTGCCAACCGGCAAAGAAGATAAGATCTTGTTTCCCTCTGTTTATATACCACATCACTGTGATACTGACTGTAAATACCTTGACAGGCCCTGGGGAGAAGAGAGGATAAAAAGCCTGAAGAGCCAGCAGAAGGGCTCTCATCTCTGACATTGATGTGCTGGTGAGGTGACCATACCATGTGCACCTTTAGACAGCCAAAAGTTGTGCCCCATTCAACGTCTGAAGCACCTGTGAACAGTTCTTGACAGGGAAGAGGAGGATGAAAAGGAATCCCTGGATTTAGAGACAAGAGCTGGATCCACCAGTCAAGTTCCTTCTTCAGATAAAGTAGAACAGGAAAGTACAGTTTTGTACCTACCATAAATGTAGATGTCCGAACAGGATAGCATCTGTAGTCCTTACAAATGGGTTGTCCTGTCGTCAGGCAGCCCTTCGGTCGGCCGGATTCCAAAGTCTGGGTCTGGCCTCGGCTGGTGTCGCACTTCACCCGACGTCATAGCTGCAGTTCTTTGGGTATAAAGGCATCAGCCGACGCCATTTTCCTCAGTGTTTCTTGCCCCAGATGCCAGTTGCCCTCCTGGATAGCTAAAATTTTGGATAAATGCCAATGTTTCCAAAAGGTAGAAGGCAAACACAAAAAATAAGCATGTATGTACATATATACAAACAAATACACCATAAGAAATCCCCCCCAGCTAGCTATTAGGTGGGCAAATACCCTAGGAATACCACAGAGGGGAAGGAGGGTGGGTAATCCTGACTGCAGATGCTATCCTGTTCGGACATCTACATTTATGGTAGGTACAAAACTGTACTATGTCCTTCAAGGATGCATCTGCAGTCCTTACAAATGGGTAGAATACCATAGCCAAACTAGGGAGGAGGAAGAAGAAATTATGGTGTAGTTAGGATCCCTTGCAAAACAGCAGTGGCAAACCCTGCTCGGGATCTAGAGTATAGAGGTAAGTTATAATGCTTGGCAAATGTATGCACGGAGGTCCAAGTAGCAGCCTCTATAATGTCCTTGGTAGCCACTCCTCGTAAGAAAGCTGTGGTAGTGGCTGTAGCCCTTGTAGAATGAGGCCTTATGTTCTGTGGAATTTGCTTTCCATGGTAGGAGTAACAGAATCTAATGCAATTTCCTATCCACTTGGAGATTGTCTGTTTGAAATTGCTTTTCCTTCCCTTCCTGTTGCATATGCTACCAGAAGCTGGTCAGTTTTTCTATTGCCCTTGGTTCTGTCCAGGTAGTAGCGCAACTGTCTATGTACATCCAAGGTATGCAGCAGTCTTTCCCCCCTGTTCTGTGGATTGGGAAAGAAGGTAGGTAGGTGGATTGCCTGGTTTAGAGACACTCTGGATACCACCTTAGGCATAAATGTAGGATTAGTTCTCATGGACACTCTATCTTGATGGAAGATTAGGAAGGGTTGTACTGCCATTAAAGCCTGTAGTTCCGAAACCCTTCTTGCTGAAGTAATTGCCAGCAGGAAAGCAGTTTTCCAGGATAGGTGTTGAAGATCTGCTGTTGCTGCTGGTTCGAAAGGGGGGAGTGTCAATTTTTCTAGCACAAAGTTCATGTCCCATGCTGGTAATGGTGGTTTCCTAGGAGGTTTTACATTCTTAATTCCTCTTAGAAACTGCCTGAGTAGAGGATGTGAAAAGACAGGGGGATCGAAGCTGTATTCTGCAGAAATAGCTGATGCATGTATCTTGATGGAGGAATAGGACAGGCCTGTATGGAGAAGCTCTGCCAAATACTCCAGGATGTTGGCAATGTCTACCTTTGACACATCTTTCCCCCTTTCAGTACTCCAAATGAGAAATCTTTTCCATTTTCCTGCATAGTTCCTTCTTGTTGAAGGTCTGCGGGCCTCAAGGATAATGTCTTTAACCCTTTGGGATAAATCTGGGTTAGTTGCTCTTATGTAATGTTCCAGGCAGTCAGTTGCAGAGTTTTCAGGTTTGGATGCAGGATGTTGTAGTCGCTCTGAGTTAACATCAAAGGAATCAGGGGTAGTGTCCACGTTTTCCCCCGAGACATGCTCCTCAGTAATGGATACCAATGTTGTCTTGGCCAATCTGGAGCTATCAGAATTATCCTTGGACGTTCCTCTTTGATTTTCAGTAGTACCTTGTGCATCAAAGGAAGAGGTGGAACATCAAAGGAAGAGGTGGAAATGCATATGCTGTCAGGCCTTTCCAACTGAAGGATAGAGAGTCCACCTTCCAAGCAAGTGGGTGGTATGTCCTTGTGCAGAATTTCTTGAGCTGGTGATTGAGTGGGGATGCGAATAGGTCTATTTGTGGCAGTCCCCATTTCTTTGTGATGGCCTTGAAGATGTCCGGGTGTAGCATCCATTCGTGAGCATCCGAGGTAGTTCTGCTTAACATGTCTGCTAGGATGTTTTCTTTTCCCGGTACAAATATTGCCTGTAACTGAATGTTGTAACTCAGAGCCATATTCCATAGGTCCAGAGCCATTCGACATAGAGGGTATGAATGAGTGCCTCCCTGTTTGTTGATGTACCACATGACTGTGGTGTTGTCTGTTCTTATCATCAATTGGTCTTCTTGGAGGAATGGTCTGAAATTCTGGATTGCTAGTTTTACTGCCAGCATTTCTTTTTGATTTATGTGCAGGTGCAGCTGATCTGGAGTCCATAAGCCTTGTATGCACTTGTCCAGCATGTGGGCCCCCCAACCGAGGTCTGAGGCGTCCGTTGTGATGGTTTGGCTTGGTTGAATGCTGTGGAAGGACAAACCTGGGTTTGACTGGCATGCCTGAGCCCACCATAGGAACTCTTGTTTCAGGCATGGGATTAGTGGTATTTCGGTTTCTAAGCTGTGCCTGTGTTGAGACCATAAATTCTTTAGGTACCACTGTAGCTTTCTCATATGCAGTCTGGCATGGGGGACCAGGATTATGCAGGATGCCATGAAGCCCAAGGCCTGCAGTACTTTCCTTGCTGTTAGTTTGTTCTGTTTTGTTAATGCCAAGAAGTAAAGAGGAAGTTGTTCTTGTTTTTCTGCAGTTAGGAATGCCATCTGTTTTACTGTGTCCAACTCTGCACCCAAGAAGGTTATAGTTTGGGATGGTATCAGTCTTGACTTTTTTAAATTGACTGTGTATCCCAGGGCTTGTAGTAAGCAAATGACTCTTTGTAAGTCTTGTGTCAGCTTGTTTTTGTTGTCCGCTTGTATCAGGCAGTCGTCCAGGTATGGATAAATTTGGATTCCCTGAAGCCTGCAGTGAGCGATTACTGATGCCAGGCATTTCGTGAACACTCTGGGCACAGTAGATAAGCCAAAGGGCAATGCTGAGAATTGATAATGCTCTGATCCTGCAAGAAATCTGAGGTATCTTCTGCAATTTGGTCGTATGGGGACGTGCAGGTATGCCTCCTTGAGATCTAGAGTTACCAGCCAATACTCCTTGCCCAGCATGGGAAGGAGTTGCTGTAGGGTCAGCATTTTGAATTTTGGAACAATGATGAATGTGTTTAAAGTGGACAGGTCGAGAATAGGCCTCCAATTTTTCTCTTTTCTTGGTACCAGGAAGAGTCTGGATTAAAATCCCTTGCCTTGTTCTGTAGGTGGTACCCTTTCCACAGCTCTCATCTTTGCTAATTGAGCTATTTGTTTTAGAGCTTCTGTCTTTTGATTTGGTGGTAGGTTTGGCATTCCTCTTTTACTGGTAAAGTGTGGAAATGAAACCTGTAGCCTTGGTCTATAGTTTGCAAAATCCACTTGTCTCTTGTGATATAGTGCCAGTTTTTTTAAAATAAGGCTAACTTTCCGCCTAAGGGTGCTGCTATTTGTTCCCTGGTAGGCGGAGTCAGAGCCAAGTCACTGTGATTGTCCTGTTGCAGTGGTAGTGGTTGTGTCTGTGCCTCGTTGGTTGTTGCCTTGCCACTGGCGTCCCCTGTAGGCACCACCTCTGGATTGATTTCTGCCTCTTGAACGCCTATTCCTGCCTCTCTGAGTTTTAGAGGAGTCTGGAAAGGACCAATTTTGGAAGGCCAGTTCCTGCTAAACCTTGGGGCTGAACCTGTAAGAAATCTTTCACTGTTTGTACAGATTTTGCCTTCTCTTCCATTTTCTTCAGTACCTGTTGGGCAGGAGAACCAAATAGACTGACCTTATCCATAGGAGCATCTAATAGCTTTGCTTTAACATGATCCGGCAAGACCTGTTCTTTCAACCATGCATGCCTTTTTATAACTGTGCCAGTCATGGCTGATCTAAATGAAGCCTCCAGTGCATCATAGCCACATTTTAAGGAATGGTTACTAACCTGCTGAATGTTATTCACCATTTCTAGAACATATTTCTTATCTAAGGAATCATCAGAGGACAGTTTCTTAGTTAACTGATCAAGCATAAACTCTTGGTATTGGATCATATGAAACTGACAGTTCAAAGCTCTAGCTGAGAGAGTAGCAGAGGTGTATACTTTTTTACCCCATCTCTAAGGACCTGGATTCCCTTTCAGAAGGGAGAGGGTTTTTCACTGAGGTCGAAGCTACTGCCTTAGGCCCCTGGGAGATAGTCTCAGGATCTGCAAAAGGAGCCTTGTATAAATGGTGATGAGTGTCCGGGACCCTGTAGAACCTATCGGGCTTAGCAGGGGCTGGAGGTAAAGTATCAGGAGCAGAGCAAGCATCATTAAATGCATCATCCACAACAGGAAGAACTGGAGGTATAGCTAAAGGCCTATGTTGCGGTAAGTGTAAAAAGGTCCCAAGCCTTTTTCCTGAATCTGAGAAATCTTGTCCCTGCCATTGGAATTGCTCTCTCATGGCATGTAAAGTTTCCCCAAAGGAAAATTCCTCTGGTGGAGAGGCAGAAGGAATCGATTCTTCAGCATCGGAATCTTCCTAAGTAGAAAAAGGAGCCTCTGGATGGTCTGTACTGTCTGTATCATCAGAAGAGTCATCTGAGGACACTGGCTCAGGGGGCTCTGCTCTAGGTCTCTTTTCTGGAGGTTGAGAGGCCCTGTCTGGGTGAGATTGGGATCCCCTTATTAAAGAGATGAGATCCTCTGCCAGAGTAAGCATTTGGGAACTGGAACTGGGCCTGTGAGAGGGGGGCTTAACAGGCACAGACTTAGAAGTTTTGGCTGCTTTAGCCCTGGCAAAGGCCTTTATAGACATGGCTGCAGGAGGCCTAGCAGCACCACGTGCTGGGGTAGAAACATCCAAAGGGATGGTGTCCGATAATTCTTGTGAAACCACAGTAGTAGGTAAAACTTCAGAGGCGATTCAACTAGGGTAGAAGGGGCCTCGGTAGTAGTCATGGATTCGGCTGAAGATTGAACCGTTTGCTCGGTTTCGGCCGAAACCGAGACACTCGCAGTTTGCTTAACCGTGGTTTCGGCCGAAACCGCGGACCGCGAGTGTCGGTCCTTTTCTTTGCGTTTCTTAACAATTTGAGTAGTCGGAGGATCCGACGGCATTATGTACGCAAAATCTGAGCCGAAAAACTGTTCAGCAAACTCCGACCGACGTCTAAGCGTTCGTCGGTTGAAAGAAGCACAGGCTGAACAAGCTGCTACGTCGTGGTCTGGGCCTAAACAAGGTAAGCAGTAAGAGTGGAAATCTTTATGAGGTATTTGTTTCCCACAAGTTAAACAGTTATTCACTTTTTCTGACATCGGCTGAGGCAAGAAAGAGTCCCCAACGGGGTACTTAGCTTTTTAGAAGTCTTCGAAGTAGTATTCGGTAGTAGTAATCTCTGGATCTGACCGACCGGCACTTGCGAACAGCTTCTGCTTCGGGTGCCACGCGGCAAGAAAGACTGAGGAAAATGGCGTCGGCTGATGCCTTTATACCCGAAGAACTGCAGCTATGACGTCAGGTGAAGTGCGACACCAGCCGAGGCCAGACCCAGACTTTGGAACCCGGCCGACCGAAGGGCTGCCTGACGACAGGACAACCCATTTGTAAGGACTGCAGATGCATCCTTGAAGGACATCTACAAATTGTAGAGGATGTGCATGTTGAAGCCAAACTAACTTCAGGCACCACTGAAAAACTTTCTCATGTGGAGTTTGGCCAGGAGTATATGGATTGTAGATGCCATGAAACCCAGAAATTTCTAGGCTGTAATGGAGGACAGCGGAAGGAGCGTTTGAAAGAAGAAAATGAGAGTTAAGGTTTTAGGCACCTTCTGAATCCTGCAACCTAGAAAAACGTGATCCTAAGGAGGAGTCAGTGAAGACTGTTTGAAGTTTATTGCAAACCCCGGGTTCTGAAGAAGGGAAATGGCAAAATAAAGACTTTGCATCAAGATCTCTGGACAGCATGCCTGAATCAGCAGGTCATCCAAGGAAATAAATACTTGGATCCCCTGAAGCCTGCAAAAAGCAATCACAGGAGCGAGGCATTTGTTGAATACCTCTGCGACAGTAGAAAGGCCAAAGGGTACAGCAAACAACTGAAAATGCCAGGAAGCAACAGAGAAACACAAAAACTTCCTGAAAAAAACAGATGGATTGGAATATGGAGATAAGCATCCTTGAGATCCAGAGACACCAGCCTGAGTAAGCAAGAGAGGAAACAGAGTCTGAAGGGACAACATTTGAAAAGCATGCACCTTCAGAAAAGTGTTTAGATGAGACAGGTCTAGAATTGGTCTCCAACTACCCTCTTTTCTGGGAACTAGAAACATTCTGGAGTAAAACCACCTCCCTCTTTGGGACACGGGCATTTCTTGAATAGTACTCAGAGTCAAAAGGTCTCAATGTACCTCTGAGAAAAAAGGGAGTTGTTCCCAAGGAGGTTGAGGAATGCCCATAAAAGGGGGATGGGATTTCCACACCACAAAATACCCTTGGCGAATAATGAACAGAACTAAATAATCCTGAGTAATCTGAAGATAAACAGGAAGAGAGAGAGAGAAATGCAAAGAGAAAGAGGAATGTGACTGGGAAAAGACAAACAGTCAGACAGCACTAAGTTTAGATGGAAAGGAAGCCTTCTGAGTCCCTGAAGTCTGAGTAGCCTTGGCAGGTGAAGCCCGTTTGCCACTATTTTTGCCCTTAAAGAGAGAGACTGCCAAAAACAAAAGCAGACTTTTTGAGGTAGTTTCTTTGAAATTTAGGAACAGGAGAGACAAACACATGCTTGAGTTCTTGTAAGGCCTTTCCTTATCCTGAAGGGAGCTAAACAAACTAGCAGCAGCTTTCCCAAACAAGTATTTATCATCAAGAGGGGCGTCCATCAATTTAGCCTTGATATCACCAGGCAATGGTAAGTCGAAGCCAAAAATACCTCATCACTGAACCAACAGCAGCAGCCCAAGAAAGGGCATCTGCTGCATCACAACTACTCTTGAAGAAATGGCAAACCACCTGAGAGTAAGTCCCTAAAATGGAAAGAGCAGAAGTTTTACCCTCAATCTGGGAGATCAGAAATAACCTGACAAGGAGAGCCAACTCATACTTGGACATACAGATCTGATAATTAATAGCCCTAAAGGCCAAGGTAGCAGAGGTGTAAACCTTCTTCCCTATCCCTTCCATGGTTCTGCTGTCTTTATCAGAAGGCAGTACCTTGGCGAAGAAAGCACTGAGGGGTCAGCAGCAGGACATTTGCTCAGGTTTCTTGGGAGCAGGGGCAGAGAATCAGGTGCTTTAGAGGCACTGGAAAATGCATCCAACAAAGCAGCCAAAATAGGAGGAATAGCAGAAGCCTTTGGAGATTCCATCTGCAGCAACTCATCCTACCTCTTATGGATTTCACAGACCTGAGCACAATCCCATTTAAAAAATTCCATCACCCTGGAAATAGTCTCACCAAAAGAAATTTTTTTCAAAGGGGGTATCAGGACGGTTAGATTTCTCTTCTTCTGACAAACAGTCCAAAGGAGGAGGAGTTTGGAAAGAGTAAGCAAGGGATTCCTCATCAGAAGCCAACTCCTCCTCTGAGGAATCTGGTTCCCTGTGCCTTTTAAGGGGAGTAGAGGACCAAGGGACAGCTGGAACAGAGCCTCCACAAAGGAGGTTTTAATGGCATCAAAACATTAAACCCGGAGTGACAGCTTACCACTCACTCTGTGGATCACTCTGTGGAGCAGGAGAGACATGTTTACTTTTAGTTTTTTTCTTTAATGGGATTTCTGCCCTGTAAAACTTAGAAGGCTCTGACCCAAGAAGGCATTCAACAGTAGATGGGACATCTTCCCTAACAAAAATCTGAGGAATGCCCCTAAGCCCCTTGGAAACAATCAACTACGGCTTCCCTTGAACATTCAAAATGGACCTTTGCAAAGCCTCATTGGACGTGCTGAAAGCTGGATACACGCTGGCCTGCAACCCAGTCATGGCAGACAAATCGGACAAGAAAGCCAGCTGAACCTCCAGGTTCTCACTGACCTCAGGTGAAATGTCCGGCGGAGGCTAGACAGTGAAAGATTCCAGTCTTGGTTTGTTAACCACCTTCTTCCCCAACGACAGAGTCTCAGAGTGGGACGTTCCTTCCACGGTATCCTTAGCCAGAAGCTTAAGTCAATGATTCTCCACATACAAAGCAAGGGAAGAAAGCCTACTTTGCAGACACTTCATTATGAAAGCCTGACATGGCAGGTCATGTGGTCGAGAGAGGCACCCAGGCAAAATACACACTGTTCATGGTAGTCTTTATGGGGAATCTGTCTCTTGCATTGGCATTTACCCTTCCTGGATGACATTAACCTCCGGAAGCAACCTAAAGTCATGAAAAAATAAAACCCTAATGGGGGACTTATCTCAAACAGTTTGGAAACCAGCAAACAGGACATAGGAGTTCAGACCAACAATTGAGATATGCATTCAGACTGGCTGCAAAGACATAGGAATTCAAACAGATGATCAAGAGATGCATTCAGACTGGCAGCAAAGTAGTTCTGAGGATGGTATGTCCGGACATCACCTTTATGCCCTACACTATGCAAGGAGAACACATGCGACATACGGCATAGCTTAAAGTAACAGTAGACATTTGTATACTGGTCGGACATCGGGCTACCGGATATAAGGAATCCCAAGATGTAAGAAATAATGCAACACATGAATGGAAGGATATCTACTAGGTCAACCGATCTTTCAACTGTCTTATCTTTCCTTAGCTAGAATCTCATATCACATCAACTTTGCTGCTGGATTGGGGGGGGGGGGGCTCTGTCTTCTGCAGATGAGCAAAGCCTTTACTGAAATGGGCTAGTGTCCAAAGTAGCAAGAAAGTTTCCTTACTACTCCTCAAACCTGGCAAAGAAATATTTCCTTAACACTGTCAAATCTGACAAAGAAATCATAATTTGCTTTATTAACATGACAAGTAAATCATTTATATCTTAATATCTGGAAATCTAGACTAACTCATACAACTCTAATATGCAAATGGTGTTGAAAACCCTAACACAGACCTTATATTCTAGACCCACAGTGTGTTATACTGGATTTACAATTGTCATATTTTGTTATACTAAATAAAAAGACAGGTGCCACTGAGGTACTATTTTAGAAAAAAAAGTTTCTTCGAGCAAGGCTGATCTCCAAAGGTGTTAACTAAACTGACGCTGATAGAGATTACAGCAAGTGGACAACAAAAAAGTGTTAGCAGTGTGGCACTACATAGCCTTACCACAGTGTCATAAAACTAGATAAGCTCCATGAATATATGAAATGCCTCTTCAGTAAATCTTAGCAGGGTATTAGCCCATCCTGAATGAAAAGTGAATTATTTACGCAATCACAATGACCACCAAGCTTAACCCTATGTTAATGATTTACCTCCTCTGGCCCTCACAGTGCTACTCATGCTGCAGGAATGCTAGGATGAAGGTCATCATGGTGGCCTTTGAAGACATTTGTCCATTTACAGATCTCATGACAATTAATGAGAGAGCAATCTGGACTGCCTTCCCTACCAGTGATGGATAACAAGAGTATGGGCAAAGTAAAAGGGATAAGAGTATTAAATGAAAGACCATCTCTGGTTTACTTGAGTTTAGAAGAGAAGATGAAATAATACATAACAATAAGAATAAAAAACAGGAGTTTAGAAAAACTAAGAAACAAGAATGGAAAGGAATGTACAAAGGAATCATGGGAGGATATTTGCATGGCTCCCAAGTATGCAACAATATCTAGAAGGTTTAAGATTTTTTTGGAAGTGTTTGCATATGTATTTGTATTCCCCATGTAGATCTCTGAGAATTTTTCCACAAGTAGACAGTGTATGGTGATGGGAGTGAGGTAGTTGGGAAAATGTTTTTGGGTATGCAATGGCTTGGAAAATTAAAAAAAAATCTGTACAGAGAACTTTGTAAGAAATGTTGGGGAAGCAAATTACTGTAACTAAGGAAATTATTATTTTGAGATGGGATATAGAAACTGAATTGCCAGGACAGAGTAAGGTCCCACTAAGTTTAATGCTGTTTGTTGCCAAAAACAATTAATAGGAGTGGAAATCAAAATCTAAATCAACAGTAACAGAAGTATTGAATGCTATAAAGGAGATAAAAGAATTGGAGGTGGGATATGTAGAAAACCGAAGAAGCAACTACTTAAAAATAAATGGAATATGTGGGAACAAATATGTGCAGAATAATGTTCAGGAGAAGGAGTGAAATTTCATGGAAGGAAGGACTTGAGAAATCTATGTAATGCTAAACTGAATAATAATTGTTGAGAAAGAAACCACATATGAATAATGCATGAAAATGAAAAAGGTCTCTAATGGTTTTCTCTTTTATAACTGTTATGAGTACCGATTTCACTGTGTAGTGTGTTAAACGATTAGCCTTACTTACTGCACTGACAGAGGGCTGCAGGACTGCCAAAATAGCTGCATAAACCTCATGAAAGTAAAATACAAAGACTAGAGGGACCTAGGAGCACTACACCTAGTGGGCAAAGTGAAGTCAGAAATCTAAAACTGGTCTTAGAAAAGGTGCTCAAAGTAATACCTCAACCTATGAAGGCTATAAATAATATTGCAGTCAAACATAAATCAGCTTGAAGAAAAGTCCTTTTCCTGCAAAGAATCCAACCAAACTCCCAGGTGGATGGCTAAAAAAAATCTAGAAAATGTTACATATGTGTGGATTATATAAATAATCTAAACAATTTAAGATTATGAAAACCCACATGGGGGTACATAGTGAATTATTAGTCCCCATCAAAAGAACAAGCCTCAGTAGTTTTCTTAATGACAGACAGAGATTGAAAAAATAATTAAGCCATTTGCTATTCACCTGAAAAACTGTTGTAATATTTGTCATTTCAAAGATGGAAAAACAGAAAGGAATGGGGTTAAACTAGGTTTTGCTAGTACTGATGCACTCCAAGCAAACAAGGTTAACTCCTGGGAGAAGATTAACTGTAATATGAGATGATTAAGCCATATTATCAAGGTAAATGAGGATAAAAGGTGCAGCCACAACTCAATTTCTAGAAGCAATGGCAAAGCTCAGACAGGCTAAGTTGGAATTGTTTGTGTGTGGTACTACAATAAATAATTCTGAGAATATATTCTAAAAATAAAAAATACATAGCCCTCTCCTGCAGCTCAGAATATGACAACAGCAACTCATTTATCAGCTGTCATGTCATTCATGTCTTGTCTGCCCATAGCTTGGGGCCCTTTGATCAATACATGAAAAGTTATTTTCATTTTACACATTCTTTGGGTACAGATGCTGGATGATACATACTGATCTGGCTATTTGATGATCTGAGTAACAACTAATTGAATGAAGTCCATGTTGTGGGAAAACCTGATTTATTAGAGGTTTGGTGATATTTATAAAGGAACAGGGTACAGGAAACCTTGCTCCAATTCATGGTTCCAAAAATTCAATTTACTCAGTTAGCTGCAATCAAATGGACTTCAATTAGTTGGTCACTGCTCAGATGTGCCGCATCTAGTCCTGTCATTCCAAATCTCTTAAGTAGTTAGACATTTTGCAGGACACTAGCAGAATCCCAGTTTCTGAAATCAACACTCGGCTTACATGACATGATGTTTGATAGCAGAATCTACATTTTAATTTAGCTTGGCTATGTCTTTACGAGGTACTGCTATACAAACCGATTCCACACAAATTCACTTTCAGACATAAAAAGTTTGTAGAACCCTGGTGGTTAGCAGTTTGGAAGTGATTAAAATAGAATTTGATTAAGTCCAAGCAAGCATGTCCCAAGTATGTGTGCCTCCCTAGCATAAACCACGAAGAATACAACACTGCAAATAAATGAATTATTTGGTGTGAAAGTGAATATCAAATGCAATGCAGTACTGTGCTAGCAAGATCATGCTTATTAGGCTTTCCTGACTGATCTCACATCTCTACTCTCACTGCTAAGTCTCTGTTACTGTAAATGTCATGATATTGTAATAATGCAAAACAGTTACAGGCCACTCTGAATTAATCAGTACCATACAACTTGCACATTTCCAGCATCTAACTCTGCCACAAAATTCACTTTCTTGAATTTGGTGGTGTAGATATGAGCAAGCTGTCTATGGTACATCAGTATTCAGGAGGACTGTTTTGTTTAATTTTACTGAAATCTGCTAAACACACAGAGTATGGAGTTGTTCACTCTACCAGAAAAAAAGCTGCAATACTGTAGAGGCGCAGGAATTTACTTAAAATATGATTATTTACACAATACCATAGTGTTACATTTTGGGGACATGGAGTAAAAAGGTAGTTACGTTCTCCTTGCATTCTGCAGTGAAATGAACATTGCCTGTTACACCAATCACAGAGCTAAACACTTCATACTAATTTCAGCAGGAATCACCTGAGCTGTAACTCTATATACTACTACTAAAGGTTTACACTATCTCACACTAATTTACCATGAATGTATATTACTGGAAAAGTCATCCTGGGAAGCTTCAAGACGCTCCTAACTTCTCACCCCTCCACGGGAAACTAAAATGTTCAATAACCACAAACAAAACTAAATAACCGAACAAAACAAAAATGGCAAGGAAAAAAAAAAAAAAAAAAAAAAAAGAACCAGCAGAAATTCAACTTAATTTATTACAAAACACGCACACACACACACACACACGCACACGCACACGCACACGCACACGCACACGCACACGCACACACACACACACACACACCTTTCATCCCATAATGCTCAACTGGGGCTTCCTCAGAGTACACATCACATTAACAAACTGATGCACACATTTTAATCCACCAATAACATTTAACCAATTCATACATATTCATTTACCATCTTTACATAGATATCAATCTATATTTAAGAAATTAAAAACTTTATACTGTTACATCTAATATTAAATATACACAAATATTTAAGCATCTAATTTATAATTCACATTACTTCTTTTTCAACACATTCTTAAGAGAAAGACTATCATTTAAACCAGGTTTATTAGTGACATCTAAACTAACCTGCCAACACAATTCCTTATATTCAAGAAAATTTCCAAAATCCCCATCTCTCAAGTTGTGGACCACTTTATCTAGGACAAAAATATTTTTTTTAAATAAATAGTCAACAGGCTGTCTGTATAATGCATTCATGGTTCTCTTTTTCTTCAATGTCATATAGGTATCACACTCTCATAAGGACCATCATTAATGTACCTACACACTTTACAACATCCACATTTGGACATTTTAGACCCTATACCAGTAATTTTCTCACCTCTCCTATTTTCCATCAATTCTTTTAAAGTCTTTCCTCTGCTAAATATAAAAGGTGTCTCACCCAATTTCATTTTTAACCCCTGTGTAAAATCAGGTTCCATTTTTTTGAAATATTTACTATTTTGTCAGCTTTACTATTATATGGTACCACCAAGGCTCCTGATTTAGAGTAATCTCTCTCACTGGTTTGTTCAAATATATTAACGCCTCCCAGAATCAATGCATATCTTGTTCCCCTTCCTTCAAGTATGGTATTTTCTGCATCCTCCAATAATTCCACAAAGTAATCTCTTTCCTTAAACATTTTGATTTTTTTTTTTATTTCAACACTGAATATTTGATCAGTAATTAATCTTGATAAACACACCATTTGCCGTTTTACTATATTCTTTTTTCTGATAATATGGGTGGCAACTATTACAATGTAAGTAGGAGTTTGAAAAAGTTTCTTTTACAGAATATGGTAGAACAAAACCCTATTTTCCTTATGTCTTTATACAAGGTTATGACCAAATTAATTTTGTCAAAAGCTGAGATGTAAGTAAATTTCAGAAAATCCACAGAACTATTAAAATGGTCAATTAACTCTCTCAATTCTGCTTCATCCCCTCCCCATAGGGCAAGATTATTCTTTAAAAAATTGTAGTATGCATATACATATTTAAGTAGTGGTGAATTAAAAAACATACTGCTATTCCCTCTAAATTATAACAGCACTGGCAAAAATCAGGGCACATTTTGCCTCTACTACTATTACTCCTGTTTTGTTGAAGAAATTCACCTTCAAAAAACAATTTCTTTTCATAGGTTCATAGGAGGGTACTAGGCTATTGGCCCTAGGGCCTATATAAGCCTAGCCAAAAATGTACCCTGGCTTTCGCCACCCAAGAAATCATTTCATGGAAATGATTTCAAAATCATCTCCATGAATTTACTTGCAATAAAAATCTCATTATTGTACTTTTTTAATTCACTCACAGCTACAAAATACTCTAATCCTATACTGTGGGGAATGACAAAGTACATGTTTATCACATCCACAGTGACAAACAAAACTTTTTCCTTGAACTTAAGATCAAGACTTTCTAATAAATGCCAAGAATTACACAACCCATGCTAAGATTTTTTAAGATTCTTTATATTTCAAAAATCATATCTACAAATGCAGCTAAAAACTCAGTTTTTGACTGTGTGCAGATATACTGGTTTCAGTGGGGGGTCCCCAATATTCTTATGAATTTTTGGTATTCCAAATATTGATGGAATCAATGGTTTTTCAAGCTAAACAAATTCAAAAATGTCATCAGTAATAACATCTTGACTTCATACCTGTTAGAAAATAATCCATTTTTGCATATGAGATGTGAATTTGTTTGTTGACACCATTTTGTATACATGTTCATTGAAAATTTCATACATCTTGAGTAGTGAACATATTCCGTAACCATGACCCCCCACCTATATCCAGTTTCATAACCCTTAGACTCATCTGTCTCTCATAATGTCATTAAAGCATGTTCTTGTCTCCTACAATTATTGGTGTATTACCTTCCTTCCTGCATAATTTTGAATCAGGTTAACACAAACATTTTCATAACTGTTAAACAAAAGGTGGGAAAGGGGAAATATATTCACTCTTTATTCATAAAAGAAACAGGATTATTATAGAACAAAGGACTTTTTTTAATCAAACAACCTGAAATTCAAATTACAAGTGAATAATTTCAAATTGTTGTTTTAACCACATCAGTTTTAAACCTAAAACCCTTTTTAAACAAAGATATATGGCTTTCACACACTTCCGTATGACCAAGACTGAAAATCAAAATCGTAACAAATAACGTTGTCAGTCATATTTGTCATTTTCTGTAGTTGTAATTCTTCCCCTTTCCTTTTTGTTTCCATTTCTGTCTTTGGAAGCCCTGTTGTGATCTTGTCTCTCATCTGGTTCACTTACCTATCAGATCTGCAAACTTCCATAGGGTTTAAAAATTATCATTGAAACCTACTTCACTTTGCAAAAGACCACCATAATTACAGTTTTGTTCCATTTCCTTTCTTCATACAGAAAACTGCCATACCCACTCCCATTATTCTTAACATTTTTAACACTAACAGTAAAATAAACTTTTTTCATATTTGTCCCTCAAACATTTCTTTTGTTTCCTTTCTTTGATCTCTGTCATAGTTCTATCAATTTTCCTAAAAATATTTTCATATTCAACTTTAGAAGAATTGAACAAAAAGTCTTTCTCCAAAGTAGCATTCAGAATTTTAATCAGTTGATCTAATTTGTGCAATTTATGTTAATTTTCCCTAATTATAAGTCTCATTAAGTCATAACCAGCTCGGTGAAACAACTCAGTTAATTCACTGTGAAATCCAGAAAATGGTTCTGTCCCGTGAGGTACCTTCTAAAATCTTAAACCTCTAGAGACCCTCTTTACCTTAATATTTTTTGCTAAATAACAGTTGTCCACATAGGAGGACGAGCACAACACACTAAGTACACCACACCTACTGTGTTTCACTATGAATTTTAATAAGACTATTGCCAGTCCAAGTTTGGTTAATTATAACACAGTAGGTGTGATGTATTTAGTGACGTGTGTCATGTTCAGCCTTCTATGTGAGCAAAACAAAAAGTAGACCGATGGACAGAATAAATAAAGACCTATATGACAAAGAAAAAGCAAACCATGAATGCATACAGACATTCTGCTGAATGTTTGTTTTACAAAAAATTATTTTTTTGTTGTATATAAAGTGGTTCATGACTTGAGACGTGGGGATATTGACAATTTTCTTGAATATAAGGAATTGTGTTGGCAGATCAGGTTAGATACCACTAACAAACCTGGTTTAAATGACAGTCTTTCTCTTAAGAGTAAGTTGAAAAAGAAGCCATAGGAGTTATAAATTAGGCTACTAAATATCTGTGTATATTTAACATTAAATGTAACAGTAAAATGTTTTTAATTTCTTAAATATAGACAGATATATTGTTAAAAATCATTAATTAATATGTATGAATTGATTAAATGTTATTGCTGTTTTAAAATATAAATGTGCGTTAGGCTGGTAATTTAATGTGTATTCTGAGAAGTCCCAGTTAAGCTTTATGGGACAAAAGCACTTAGTATATGTATGTTTTGTAATAATTTAAGTTGAATTTCTGTGGTTCTTGACATATTTTGCTCCTTGCAATTTTTGTTGTTTTGTTTAGAAACTAAAATGTCTTCTTTTTGGACATTACAATGAACTTCTCTTAGTATGAGAAAAAAATGTTAATTACAGCTCCTTCTAGTACTACATCAGACACCACACCATCTGAATCTGCCCTACGGGTATGACTAGTTGCTTAGTTGATACAATCAGCTCCCTGGAGGGACATCTGTTAAATTGTTTTATATTTGCTTTTTATTAGTATACATATTATTTATGCTTCTAAAGTAAAATAGTTCCCCTGCCTAATGTTTCAAAGTTGCTGTGATATATGTAATTGCTGTTAGAGTTAATATTTTACATCCAAAATTAGTGTCAAGACTTACACAAACAGAACGTCACACAGACACACATGCAGAGGGATTGTCAGATTAATGCATATAAACAAAAACATACACATGCACACATACACATTGAAAACACACACACACACACATGCAGATAGCTGAAACTTATGAACTAGTAGGGACAATTACAAGGCACAAAGAATAGCCTCCCACCTAAAGGAAGCAAATGCATCTTAAAAAAAATCTGTCACAATCATAAGACCATTCCAAGCAGAAAGGCTAGGTGAAGCTGCACAACCTATCTACAACCTAGAATGCAGATGCAGCTCTCTATGGATGTACATAAAGATACTGAGATACCCAAATGTCGACATCATTAATGTCAACACACACGCACAAATATTTATACATACATAAGTCAACACTGAACTGTCCATCCTCTTAACCTTTGCACATGCAACTAAAAAAAAAACAATGTGCTGGGGGGGGGGGTTCAAGCCCCTTGCACTCTCATACTCCCCCCAATTATACATTTCAACTCCGAGATTAAATGCAATACCAGGGAAAGGGCATATTCCCCAACTCCAGTAATGCAGTACTCTTGCACAAATGTTGATCAGGTGTTTTGCTGGCCAAAGTATGTTGACTATACAGACAGTCAACATATGTAAAGGCTCCTATACAGATAAAAAAAAACTTTTTATAATAAGACCACATTCTGGTAATAACTGTAAAGCTCACTAAAAATAATTCTTGCACTTGGGAAGGCAATAGATAGTTTAACAGCACTGCATCTTCTGTCTCTCTCTCTCTCATACCAAGACTCACAATGCTCAACAGAAGCAGGGTATTGACAATCAGGGGCAAAGGAATCCACAACAGAGCTTAAGGCCTTATTATAATGCACACTAATACTTAGGTTCATTCACACAGATTTCACCTAGGAGCTGGTGAAGAATAGAAGTCAGACATTTAGACCAAAACTCAAATATATGGAAATCCAGGGTTGTACAAAGGGAGGCTGCTAGGTATAGTGGAACATAGAGAAGTCTGACCATATGAGGAAGTTCCACCTCCATGCTAGTGCCGGACATACTTAAGTTGATTACAATGGGTCAAAATAGTAATTAAGTGAACAAATCTAAATCCCTTCAGAACAAGACAGGATTTCATTACTAATAGCAACAGATTTCTCATCAACCCAGTTGATGAAATCACCCAGATTCAACCATTTTTATTATCTCAGCAATAAGCAGAGAAGGTCGGCGAGCACTTGAAGGAATATTATCACATAAATGCAGAGACAGCAAATGAGGCAGAGGAACCTACAGATTTGTTCCTGCTCCCAAGACATTCAGTGGAAGCTGAGTCCACGGAAAACCATCCATACTTCTCAACCTAGCTCAATAAATCTGAACAAAGCTATAAATAATGGGAGGACAAAGGCCCAAAAATAGGGACATTTTTATATATTTGTCTTATAAACTTTGAAAATTGATAATAGGTTTTGTATTGACATGAATTTTCTGAAGGGTATGAAGTATGAAACTCAAATGTCTGTCATGATTTTCTGACTTAAATTGTCAATTATTTGACAGAAAACCAAATCTATTATGAGGAATTCAGGAATGTCCAAGGGTCAGCTCCCAGTGTTCTCTCCTATTTGATGAATCTGGGCATCTTGGGGCAATGTAGCAATTACCTCATGTACACAGAAAAGCCTCTCCTCCTACCACCCAACACTACAACCTGTGAGAGATGCACTTATCTAGCCAAACTGGAGGTAAAGCTCTCTCCATCCAAGACTGAACTTGACAGTCAAGAGGAGAAGGTAAACACTTGCACCATACCACACTCATCACATAGTCCCACTAAACCTGCACCACTAAACTCCACACACAGAAACACAAAAACATTTGCGAAGGCTCTCAATAATAATCTGCTCAACCAACAGAGACCTCCAAAGAAGAAATGCAATCAACCTCCACCCCCCCAACACAACCCAAATGACACACAGCCCACAGACTCAGTGTGTCACTCTACTACAGCCCATTAGGCAAAACAACGTACCCAACACACTAGTCATAGGTGACTCTACAGTCAGGTACACTGATGTCCCACTCACCAGGCTAAACAAGGAGAAGGTTACTGTCATCTGCCTGTCAGGTGCCAGGATCTGCCACATAACCCATGCACTCAGGTCACTCCACAACAAGTACAAATATGAATTTGTCATTGTCCATGTTGGTGTGAACGACCTGACATGTACCTCCCTGGACTACATGAAGAGAGACATGGAAGAGCTCTCCGATCTTGTAGCCCAGGCAGGTTTGACCCTAGCCCTGAGTAGCATCCTGCCATTGCCCAGAATGCTACTGCAGTACAAGGACAAAATGATCAACTTCAACAATTGGTTAAGCTTCTGGTGTAATTCTAAGGGGATCCAGTATCTGTCTGCCTGGGGCGACATGTTCGACAGACCATGATGCTTTGCCAGAGATGGCCTGCACCTGTCACCCTGGGATTCAGGATACTGGCCAAGGCTCTTGCCACTCCTACAGTGCCTTTTTAGGCCCAGTTCAAATGACAAATTCACCACCGTAACAGGCAAGCAAAAACTGAGGGTAATGCTACTCAGTGCTAGAAGTGTAAATCTCAAAATGCACACCCTCGAGGCATTCCTTAAAATGGAGAACATCGATATCTGTGCAGTGACTAAGACCTGATTCAAGGCTCCAGAGTGCACCCCTGCATTACCAGGCTATAACTCATACCACATTTTTCGGCCATCTAACCTGGACCGGAACACCAAAGGTGGAGGTGCGTCCATAGTCATTAAAGATATCCACACCTCCAGGCTAATTGTTCAGTATAATGCAGCCGAGGTTATCCAAGTGCAACTAACTCTGGGCAAAACTGCAATCCAAACTGTAGCTTGCTATAGATCCTCCACCATGCCCCAGGATTCCCACTCCTCTTTTCTTGATATACTGGAAAATATTAGGGTTCAACCAAACACCCTAATAATGGGGATTTCAACTATCCCACCATTAACCTGGAAAACTACTCATGTACCAACTCCTTCACTCAACGCTTTCTGGAATTCATAAATTCCAATGCACTGGATCAACTTATCCACACCCCCACCAGGGGCAACAATATTCTAGACTTAGTCATTACCAACATGGGTAACTGGTGTTCCACATCTGAAGTCAACTCCTCGTTGGTCAGATCCGACCATAAGCTAATCCAGCCTAGATATCCACATCCCATCCCCACCCCCCATTAAGGTAACCACGATAAAATTTTTTTCCAAAGCCAACTTCATGCTTTTTAAGACAGAAGTGGCGAACTTCATGACACCCATGCAGATGGACAATGCAGTTACGACTGCTAAATCCTACACAAATGTACTCTATAAGCACTTACACGAGTGCATGGATCGTGCTATCCCAAACAGAACCAAGACGCTATCCTCCAAAAAAAAAGGAAGCCAATCTGGTGGTCCCCTGCCATAAACAAACTCTACAAAAGAAGGAAGAAACTGTTGCAAAAGACAGTGAAACCCCATGAGTGGAGGAGCTCCCTGGTCAGCCTCAGTAAGAAGCTAAGATCCCTTATAAGATCCTCCAAAGCTAGCTATGAAAACAAAATCGCCACTGATTCTAAGGACAACCACAAAGCATTCTACAGCTATGTTAGGAATCTCAATGGCAACACCCAGATCTGGTCTGAGTTACCGCACAACGGCACAAAAATTACAGAACCAACTGATATTGCTAACATCCTGACAGACAGGTTCAGTGCTAACTTTACCCCCCTCTCACCCCCTAAAGGGCCCATATCTATACAGGAAGAATACAGAGTCCCTGTAATCACAACTACGTAAGTAAAAGCTGCACTCTCTAAAGCCAAAAACACAGCATCCATGGGGCTGGACAACATACCAGGCTGCGTTTTACACAAACTTCAGTACGAATTGGCTCCCCACCTAAGCACCATGTTCAGTCATAGCCTCACATCAGGCTTTGCACCCACTGAATGGCGCACAGCAACAGTTATCCCACTCCACAAAGGGGGAGCTACCACTGAACCCGGGAACTATCGCCCTATTAGCCTGACAAGCCAGGTCTGTAAGGCCATGGAACATATCATCATGGAACTCAAAGACACTGGTAACTTCCAAACTCTGGACCCCATCCTACAGAAGGGCCTCACTGAAACAGATGCCTGGTGTCAGAGCCATGGCCTCAAGCTCAATGCCAAAACATGCACTGTCATCCCCTTTGGTAAAAACTCTGTACCCATGAACTACCACATAGGCGACAGTCTACTTAACGCCGAATGTGTGATAAGAGATCTTGGGACCCAGGTGGACAGTAGTCTCTCCTTTGATAATCACATAGCCACAGCAGTCAGGAAATCCTTCTACGTGGCACACCTCATCACAAAAGGGTTCTCATGCAGGAAAAAAAGAGGTCATTGTTCCCCTTTACTCGACACTCATTAGACCCACTATAGAGTACAACTCCCCTTTTGGAACGTATCTCACAAGACATCTGCAGCAGCTGGAAAGGCTACAGAAGTACCTCACAAAGAGTATTACTGGCCTCAAACAGATGCCCTACACTAACAGTCTCAAAAAACTCCAGCTTTACTCTGTCAAATATCGCCTACTCTGAGGTGATTTCTGCCTAACAAATAAAACTATGTGAAACCCAGATTTGCTGGACATGCTGCACCTAAAGAAATCCCAATCCCTCCGAGCTACAGTCTAGGGACCTAAACCTTGTCACCACAATAAACAAGACATGCCGGAGGGATAGATTCCTGTCACAGAGACTTCTCATACTCTGGAACAAGCTACTCATCCATGTCAAGCAAAGTTCCTCATTAGCGCTCTTCAAGAAAAATCTTGATGAGTGGATGGGAAATAGGAAATACACCCCAGGGATCACTTCTGTGGCTCTGCTCGACAGGGGCACAGGAAAATAACTTTCTTGTATGGCATAAGCCAGGGAACCTTGTTGGCCAGGCTTACTTAGGCCATTGGGCCAATAGCCTAGTACCTACCTATGAACAGACCGAAAACATGAGGTAAATATCTGGACAGTCGAGAGGTATGTTACCATCACTTCTGCTTTAAAGCCAGTGTCTACCCCTATCTTTTGCATGGAAGTGTTTGCATAGGTATTTTTATAACACAAGCCCACTGCACACGTCAAAGAATTTTTCCTCAGGTAGACAGCAAATGATGGAGGTGTGATGGAGAAGAAAATGGTTACTGTGAACATACGTTTTGGATTTGCAATGAGTTGGCAAGTTTAAAAAATTCCCTACAGAGTAGTTTATCAGAAATATCAGTTGAGCAAATGGCTAAGTAAGAAAATTATTCTTTTGAGGTGGGATACAGGGTCTGAATTGCCTAGACATAATAACGCCTTGTTAAGTTTAATTCTGCTGTCTGCCAAAAAAAGCAATTACTAGAAAATGTAAATCAAAGTCTAAACCAGGGGTCTGCAACCTGCGGCTCTGGAGCCACATGTGGCTCTTTCACCCATCTACAGTGGTCTCACTGTAGCTTTGAAAAATAATGGCCACTCTACCACACACACACCACACCCACACACCACACACACACACACCACACACACACACACCACACACACACACACCACACACACACACACACACACACACACACACACACACACACACACACACACACACACACACACACACACACACACACACACACACACAGAGTGAATGAACGATGGACTTTAAATATTGCTCTTATAAACTTATAAACTTGCTAGAATAACATGGTTTCTGTTGCCATGCATTCCACACACACAGAGTGAGTGAGTGATCCTCTGGCAGCAGCATCTCCTGAAAGGGTTCCACACCTCTCAAAGTCTTACCACAAGAAATCTGCACAGAGCCACAAAAAAACAAGGGGAACAGAAATAGGGATGGACTTTAAATATTGCTCTATAAATTTAGAAAATTGTTAGAATAACATGGTTTCTGTTAGCATGTATTTTACACACACACAGAGTTGCCTCTCAACTGTGCAGAGTTTTGCGGAATATCCTGACTTTTGTCTCATACTTTTCGTCTGTTTCTCAAAATTGTGTTTTTCTGGCAAATCATTGAGGGCTGAAGTCAGAAAAAAATACAGACATCTGAGTTTCAGACTTCATACCCTTCAGAAAATTAATGCCAATGCAAAATATGTTATTCTATCAACCTTCTAAGTTTGTAAGAGCAATATTTAAGTGTTCTTATTTAGGGCCTTTGTGCCCCATTATTTATGACTTTGTCCAGATTGTTTGTTCCAAGCGTTTGAGAGAAATGACACACACAAACACAAAAGTGATCGAACAATCCCAACAAAGGAATCAAAATAACGACAGATTTTAAATATTGCTCTTATAAATTTAGTTCTTTTATATTTAGTGTAACTGTATATAAAACTTTATACATTGTGTTATCTTCATTTTAGGGGTCAAATAGGTTTTGTGGCTTCCAATGAATTTTATTTGGTGAGAGAGAGGCCAAAAATGGTTGTTTTGATAGTGAAGGTTGCAGACCCCTGGTCTACACCAACTGTATTTGAGGTATTGAGTATTATAAAAGAACTGTAAGAGGAATCTTTAGAAAAGGAAAGGAACAAATTACATAGAAATGAATGGAAATTATGGGAACAGTATAAGCATAGTAATGTTCAGCAAGAAGAGTGAAACTTAAGGGAAGCCAGGAATTATCCTTTTTGGTAATGTTGAACTAATGACAGGAACAAAGAAAACACATGCGATGTACATTGTATTTAAATCAAAAATGTTAAAATGATTTGTTTTCTTTGCTGTTAATGTATATTTGCCTGTTTTAAGTGATAATTTAATAAGGGTGTTTAAACAACTACCCCTAACCAATCTTACCTTCTCTAAGGCACAGTGTAAAATAAACAAAGCAGAAAACTGCAGATGCCAAATGAGGACTAAGATTCTGATCCAGCCAAGTTTCTATTAAAGTAACGTTAGCATATTACAAGTTAAAAAACAAGTAATCTCCATGGTATCCCTGAAGTCTCAAAACAACCCACTAAAGTGTAGTGGGTCCAAAAACAAAATAGTGAAAGAAACTTCTCTGTGTGGAAGATTTTCAGTCCATATATTTCTAGTTAATCACTTTATATTAATCAGATCAGACAATAGTAGTAGAAGTAGCGAACGTAAACTTGTCTTAAGTCAAAACAAAACAAAAAGTAGTAGAAAATATATAATTGTACAGCAATACTAAGTATTTGAAAGTAATCCAAGCAAGGCAGGCAGTCTGTTTCCAGTCGAAAATCCTTTATTAAGTACACAGACAGGCGATCCAAGTAAAACAAAAATAGAGTAATAATTTCCTCAAGCTTTCTATATATATATATATATATATATATATATATATATATATATATATATATTTTCACTTTTTATCAGGCATGGGAGTGGTTTATTGTGCTGTAAAACAAAGTGTTATTGGTACACATGTTAAATTCACATCCCTTCCCCCATCAGTGCAACATTCAAGCTGGTCCTGCCCTACCTAGTAGCTGTCATAATAATATATAACCCTCATGTACTTTAAATAAAATTTATAATGATGTGGTACCTCTTATTTAACCAAATTATTAAGTAGATTATTAAGTCTGTGATTTTATCCAAGACAATATACTACATGGCTGGAAATATATCAACCTTAGTTCATTTGGCTATCAAAAATATATATATAAATATATACATATACATTTTGCATGTAAAAATCAATTTCTATTTTCATAACCTATTGTTAAAGATCGCTTTCGTCCTTCTAGACTTCAGGTCTGTGTACAAGAACCCTAAAAACCTATATAATTGTATAATTAGTTAGTATTGTTATTGCACATCATTTTGAATAAAGTGGAAAAAAGAACCAGAAAAAAATAAAAATAAGAAAAAATGTATGTATGATGATGGAAACAAAATATACACTTAAATTTCAACTGATTTAAAATGGTATTTAAAACCAATTTATAGAATAAAATAAAATACAATTAGTCATGTAAACAATGTGACAATTTTCTAAGTTCCAGTGGACTTTTAATTGAACAGTAGTAGTTTAGTCCAGGCTTCCTAAAAGAGTTCAGCTTTAATTGCCACGTGAGTTCATGTTTCTCCAGAATATTCGGGATGTCTCCTTCAAGATCACCCATGTCTATGCGATCCAGGAACCTCCCCAGTAGAAAAATGTTAAGTAATTTCACACAGAATAACACATGCAAAAACAGCTGCATCCTGGCATACATTTTGGATTATCACAGTATCGAAAATATTATTGAAGAAAACTGGGACATTGTCACAGGAAACCAGTTTCTGATCAACATCTTAGGTGGAGCCCCATCATTTGTTTATAGGAAGGCCAGGAACATTAGAAGTTTTGTTGAATTTAAACCTAGACCATGTGAGAAAAGCACTAAAAGATGTTCATAGGTTCATACTAGGCTATCTGCCCTAGGGCATTTATAAGCCTAGCCAGAGTGTGTGTGGCTTAAGATTTCTCTTGAACAGAGTCAGTGAGGGGCTCTGCCTCACATGGACTGGGATTCTGTTCCATAGTGTAGGGAGTCTCTGGGTGATGAATCTGTCCCTCCAGCACGTCCTATTTATATCCGTGTTGAGGTTTAAGTCTCTTGCTCTCGTGGCTCTGGTGGATTTGGATTTTTTGAGGTGGAGCATGTCCATTAATTCCGGGTTGGACATGGCCTTGTATGTCAGGCACAGATCACCTCTGAGCAGACTGTATGCGACTGAATAGAGCTGGAGTTTCTTCAGTCAGGCATCGTATGACATATGTTTGAGCCCCTTTATCCTTTTGGTGAGGAACTTTGGGGTCTTTCCAACTGCTGCAGGTGTCGGGTAAGGTACATTCCGAATGGGGCGTTGTACTCAATCATTGGTCTGATAAGTGAAGAGTACAGGGGTACAATGACCTCTCCTGATCTGGATGTGAATCCCTTCATGATCAGGTGGGCAATGTAGAAGGTCTTCCTAACCACTTTGGCAATGTGAGTGTCAAAAGAGAGGTTACTGTCAACTTGGGTCCCCAGGTCCCGATAACTTCTTCCGTGTTTAATGGATTACCACCTATGTGGTAATTAGGGGTTACCTTGTTTTTCCCAAAGGGTATGACTATACATTTTTTGGCATTTAGCTTAAGGCCATGGCTCTGGCACCAGTTATCCATTTCTATGAGACCTTTCTGGAGGATGTCTGTGTCTGATGGAGTGTCAATTATGGTGCCCAGTTTGCAGTCATCTGCAAATTTTGTCAGCCACAATCCCCATATGTTTGCCTGCACTTCAGAAAAATAAATGCCGAATAAGAGGGGGCCCAGGACTGAGCCCTGTGGGACACCGCTCGTGACCGGCTTAGAGTCTGACATGGCACCAGCAACTCTAACCCTGTGTGTTCTGTCCTTGAGCCAGTTTGCAACCCATCTTGTGACATATGGGTTTACATCTAAGCTATGTTAAACTAATTGTACATTTTGTATATTTATACAGCAAGATGATAGTTTTTATTGCCCTTATTTAAAGAAGATCATTAAAACCAGTGCAGGGGGTGACTAACACTAAAAAAGTAATTTACAGGGCACAGTGCAATGAATGTGATGCATTCTATATGGGCAAGACTGTAAATAAACTCAAGCATAGATTTCATGTCATCTTTCAGAAATCCACTCTGGATGTAAAAATAATGCACTAGCCAAACACCTTTCTCTTCATAAAAGACACACAGGTTTTAAGTTCCAGATCCTGGATCGCATAGATGTGGGTGATCTTGAAGGAGACATCCCGAATATTCTGGAGAAACATGAACTCATGTGGCAATTAAAGCTGAACTCTTTTCTCACATATCCATGACCATAAAAAAAGTCCTCAAAAAACTAGGAGCGTTATACAGAAATAAGCAACTTCTCACCAAAGCAGCAAAGATTTCAACAGCAAATTCCCACCTTATCTCCACCCTACTTTATGCCTCTCCAATATATGCCAACCTAAGGCAATCCAATCTAAACAAACTAGAGACCTGCTACAACAAAATCGCCAAATTTGCCACAGGGGCATCCTGTCGTAGTCACCATAGTCTCTCACTTGCTGAACTGCGTTGGCTTGAACTCCCTCACCTCCTTCAATGGTATCAACTCTTACTCGCCCACAAACTAGTAAACCACCCACTAAATGTCCATCCCTCCAGAATCTACTCCAACCCTATTGCACCACCAGACCATTAAGATCCAGCAACAAAAATCACTTGCAGATCACTAAAGCCAATAACTCTGCTGGTGAAGCACTATTCTATTGCACCATAGCCAAATTATGGAACTCCCTCCCACCCACAATTACTTCAGTACCATCATGCACCCACTTCAAAACTTTACTAAAAGTGCACCTAAAAACATGCTGGCTATGCCCTTGCAACTCCCACTATCACCCACCTCATCCAACCACTACCTTTCTTTCCATTTTATTCTACAAACTGGTTTTAAATACCATTTTAAATCAGTTGAAATTTAAGTGTATATTTTGTTTCCATCATCATACATACATTTTTTCTTATTTTTATTTTTTTCTGGTTCTTTTTTCCACTTTACTCAAAATGATGTGCAATAACAATACTAACTAATTATACAATTATATAGGTTTTTAGGGTTCTTGTACACAGACCTGAAGTCTAGAAGGACGAATGTGATCTTTGTTAACAATAGGTTATGAAAATAGAAATTAATTTTTACATGCAAAATGTATATGTATATATTTATATATATTTTTGATTGCCAAATGAACTAAGGTTGATATATTTCCAGCCATGTAGCATATTGTCTTGGATAAAATCACAGACTTAATAATCTACTTAATTTGGTTAAATAAGAGGTACCACATCATTATAAATTTTATTTAAAGTACATAAGGGTTATATATTATTATGACAGCTACTAGGTAGGGCAGGACCAGCTCGAACGTCACACTGATGGGGGAAGGGATGTGAATTTAACATGTGTACCAATAACACTGTTTTACAGCACAATAAACCACTCCCATGCCTGATAAAAAGTATAAATATATTTAGAAAGCTTGTGAGGAAATTATTACTCTTATTTGTTTTACTTGGATCGCTTGTCTATGTACTTAATAAATTATTTTCGACTGGAAACAGACTGCTTGCCGTACTTCGATTACTTTCTCGAATACTTAGTAATGCTGTACAATTATATATTTTCTATTATTACTTTTGTTTTGTTTTGATTAAGATGAGTTTACATTCGCTGCTACTTCTACTATTGTCTGATCTGATTAATATACAGTGATTAACTAGAAATATATGGACTGAAAATCTTCCACACAGAGAAGCTTCTTACACTGTTTCATATTACAAGTCAGAGATGATTCACTGCTTGTTAAGTGTTAAATTCAATTAAGTGCATGGGACCTCAGGTCAGAATAGTGTAATAGGTTGGCTCCCTAAATATTTTACATAATGTAGATGGAATAACCACACACAAAATTTCATCACAGGGAAACAAGTAGTCGCAATTACAGAGATGCACGCCTCAATACTTTGGAGCTTAAAACGTGCACTATTTGAGGTGCCCTGTCCTGTGCAGCCTTAAAAATCCAAGCCCAAGACAGACAAGAAATGCTTTAAGAGACAAGTCGGTGAAACTGAAAAAAATGTAAAGATCTGCTGTTTGCAGCAAGACACCTGCCACTTCCCATTTATAATATCAGTCTTATGGCCTGGCCCTTACCAAATATCATACCATTCTTAGTCTACATTTGTATCTATTAGCACTTAAGTTACCACATCTCAGCTCATGCTTCTATGTTTTCAGACACCTCTTTCAGACAGGCTCCTTCATCCATCACTATTCCTCTTCCTTCCAGTTTTGTGCAGTTTTAAAAAGGTTTAATCCTCTTCTGTCTTGAAGGCTGTGTCCTTCACACAGAGAGTGACGAATGTTGCTTCTAGGACTGATCCTGTAGCACATGGTTTACTGGATTCTTCTTGTGCAGCCCTCTACTTGCCAGTCCCCTTAGTCTTACCTCCCAGCCAGTTTCCAAGTGGGTACACAAACTTTCACCGTACACCCACCTGCCTCAACTTCTTTAAGTAGTCCCTTATGTGGGATCAAGTCAAATATGTCTATGAAGTCCAGAAAGATCACATTCACTGGACTCCCTCTGTCCACCTCCCCATCACACCACTGTCAAAATTAGATTGGTCTGCCCCAGGTTCCTGGATGTGAGCCCCACCAGACCTCCATGCTGTATGTCATTATCCTCCAAGCACCCTGTTAGCCTTTCCCTTAGAAAGCCATCACCTTACCAACCACTAGGATGAGGTTTACTGATCTGCTGTGAACTGAGATGCTTGGTGTCCTATATTTCTGCAATAGAATGAACCCAACACTCCTGTAATCTTCTGGGACAACTCATCTAGGTAGCAGCTCAACCTTTCTCCTAATGTCCTAAGCACCTTTTGCACAGTCTGCAACTCTCTGTCCATGCCTTGCCACAAACTATTTTCCATCCTATGCCTGAACTGCACACACTACCCACTTATTTCAGAATGCAAATGCAAAAAATTCAAGGAGCATCTCCATCTAGTCTCAGGCATCTTTGAAACTCATCTTCCTTTTTCAGTTCATGTACTTCTTATCTCAGCCTCATTTTCACCCTCCAGGTAATGAAAAATGTTTTTGTCTTTTTAACTACAATTAAAAAACACAATAAAAAGAGATTACAGTAGCTACACAATGCCAAGATAAAAGACTGAAAATGCTTAAATGGTGTGTGGCAGTTGAAGCAGAAGCTTAAGACCATGGGCTGGTAAGTTTGTACAGAGAATTAAAGCTATGACCCATTTACATACACCTTCCTGCAGTCTAGTGTTCAAGTCCCTCAGCTTTCTGCTTGTTGTGCCACTTTTAGCAATTCACTTAACCAGAAAGTGCATTAGGGCAACTGGGAAATTGGGTCAGGTTCTTCAGTTGTCTCCTGGACCATATGCCTAGTAACTACCTACTTATGAAATTTAAAAAAATGGGGCTATAGGGACCTCTTAAAACTGGCTAGTGTGGGGTACACTCACCCATTGGGTAGAAGATTCCAGAGGTAAGGGTTTGATAACGGTAGAACATGCCTGATGTTGCTAACTGTATTCTAGGAGCTTCTAACAACCCCAAGGATGATGAATCCAAAGATCTACAGGAGATTGGACCAGGAGTTCTTAGAGACAAGAGGCATCCCACATCAAGCAGCACTAAACTGATCAAAATCAGAACTTTAAAAATAGCACTATCAGAAAGAGCAGCCAGTGCAGGCTCCACATAACCAGATTAATATGCTGGCATTTTAAAACACATGCAACTAAACAGGTAGCAGAGCTGCACACCAAATAATGCCAATCAAACTATGTCTAGAAGCCCTAAGTATAGGAAGCAACAACATTTCAACTTAAATGGCAGCAGGGTATGCACTACCACAGAAATGTGTTATGGACAGAGTAAATGATGTGGGCAATGTTCCTTAAATGGAAACAAGATAATCTGATAAAAGAAGATACCTGGTTCACCAGCACCAATGCCATCAGTACCCACACCAAGATTATTCCATTACCAAAAACGATACAATTTATCCCTACCACAATAAGTACAGTTGTGTAAGTAAACTTAACATAAAAGTAGACGGCTGAATGATCACTGCTACATTAGCCTTAGCTATATGGGTTATATCCAGCTAAGAATAACAGCAGCCAACCAGTTTCCAAACCTTCAGGGTAGCTTCCACATACCCAGACCATCAACTCGAGCTGAGCTGACTAAAAAGTCAGGTTTTGGTGCCAAGCCCTTCAGAGCTTTCATACCAACAGAAAGAGGGAGGCTACAGCCCTGACAAGGACAATGCTAGGAAATAAAAACAAAGTGCCTCATCCTAGCAAAAATGCATGGAATGAAGGAGGTAATTGGTACTGCAGCAGTGATAATAGGAACCACTGTTATGGCAAGATTACTTAAACTGTATCATTTTCATCATATGGATCACTGCAGTATCCTTAGCTATAGGGTAGATTACTACAGCTTAGACAGACTGGAAGGAGGAAGGATGTGGGTCCAGGTACCCATGGAGAGGAGTCCTAGCAAAGCCTGTCTTAGGCATGAAGAAGGGATCTAGTTTACAGTGGTTTGTAAAAGTGAGCATAAAGGACCAACTTGTCACTTCTAGAATACTTCTAGAATATAACCCTTTCCAAAAAAGCCACAGATGAAACCAAGGCCCTGGTAAAATGAGCATTGATCCTATCAGTAGTTTTACTGTGGTAAGTATAACAAAAGTTAAAAACATAAGACAACCATCCAGAAATAATCCGCTTTGACACATTCTTTTTTCTTATTTTCACAAGAAATGAACAAATGATCAGAGTTCCTGAAAAAATTTTGTTCTGTGAAGATAGTAAATGAGTTGTGGACATCCAAGATAGAGAATATACTTGCCCCCTCATTTTTAGGTTCAAGAAAGAAGACAAAGAGTGATAGCTTGGCTGAAGGTGAACTTGGATATGGCTTTAGGCATGAAAGGAGGTTTGGATTTTAAGGAAACCCTATCTTTGTGGAAAATGAGGAGGTTGACCCACTATGACAGCGAGTGACTCAGAAGTTCTTGCAGAGGTCAGATAATTCACTGCTACTGTTTTCCATGTTAAGAACCTCAATCCAGTCCAATGAGCTGGTTCACATGGAGCAAGTGTTAGTTTTTTTTTAAACACAGGATTAAGATTTCAAGGAGAAGCCACCTGTTTTCTAGGATGATTCATATGCAATCTCCCTTTCAAAAACATTTTTAAAGCAGATTGTGTTGAAAGAGAGGGTTGAAAGAGATGGGATCCATGGACAAACATGCTGAAATGGCAAACAAATGATCCTTGACGGAAGGGAATGACAGGCTTGTGGATAGTGACTCACACAAACAATGTAAAACTAGAGAAACACTAAACCTGAATGGGTTTATAAGTTATTTTCTTGGCACCAACTAGAAAACCCTATCAGTTTATTAATGATGTCCTAGTAGCAGGGTTTCTTGCCTCCTTTAACACCTATTGCATGTCCTCAGAATAAAAAGGTGCCTAAAAGGTATTAATACTATATCATTGAGGCTGTTAGATGTAGTTGATTCGGGGACTGGATGTATTCAAACACCTCTGGTCTTATGCAAGTAGATCCAATCCAAGAGGGAACTTGTGGTTAATTGTTCCAGACCATTTCTAAAAGAAAGGAGAATCACTATTGCCTGGACCAGAAGGGATTCACACCACAACAATCTTTGAGGGAGTACTTTTGAATTACCCTAAATATTAGTGTAAATTGTGAAAAAAGGATACAAGAGCATTTCTATCCATGGAAAAATAAATATCCGTCTACCAGGCCTTCTTGCATGGAGTCGTGGAGCAATACCTCAAATGACTGTTGTGAGTGGAAGCAAAAATATCTATTGGAGGTATTCCTCCACAGCTGGATCACTACCTGGAAGACCCCCTGATTCAGTTTCCATTCATCAGGGTCCTTCCTGGTCCTGCTTAGCTTGTCTATCATACAACTATTCTATCATAATATGTAAGATGCCTGTAGTGTGATATTGTGCTGAAAAGCTATATCCCAGGTTCCCAAAGCTACTCTACATAGAGGGTAAGATCTGGTTCTCCCTTGCTTATTTTTAACACTCTGGTGTTACCTGTTAATACTTGTAGAGGTTGCAGGGGAATATAGATGACAGAGAGTTGAGAAAATTTGTAAGTGTCAACATCTCTTATGTTTGCGTTTTGCATGGTCTTTTCTGTTCCATAAACCCTGTACTTTTATCCCCACAGACACTTCTGGTGTCTGTTGTGACTGACTGTGCTAGAGATGAGACAGTGAAACGGAGACCTGGACTGTATCCCTACAAAAAAAATCTCCCTTTTTGCAACCCTAATCTGATATGTTAGGGGGTTGTTGATGTTCAGACCATGTATTTCTCCATTATCACTGGATTTTTTTCACGTGGTGTCTTGCAAGAAGTACGATGAGAATCATAGAGTCCATGAGACTCAGAATCCTGAAGAATTCCATTGTCGAGACAGAAATCTGAGGGAAAAACTCGCAGATCTACACACAGATCTATTTTTTCCTGTGGAAGAAAAACTGAGGTGCATAGGAGGCACACCAAAAACAATCCTTTGGGAAGTAGTCAGATAAGACTTTTATGTTCTCGTGGAACCCCAGTCTGTGTAGGAGATCCCTTACCCAGGTGAGACATTCTGGACACTTTGAAAAAATTCTGCAAAGATAAGCAAGTCATCTAAATAATGACAAATGTGAACAACCTTGGAGCAATGGATACCCCAATGGACAATGCGGATAACGGATACTGAGATTCAGACATAGAAAATCTTATGAAATGTCTGAAATTTGAATCTATGAGAATGTGATGATATGCATACTTTAAATCTAATATTACCAGAAACCTGAAATGGGGGATAAGAGGTAATAAACGGAGATATGATATTTTGAACTTGGGCAATATTGCAAACAGATTCAGGAAAGAAAAATTTCAAACTAGTCTCCAAGAATCTTCTTTTTCTGGCACCAGAAGCATCCTTGAATAAGACCCTTCTCTTAATTGAGGAGGAGGGACAGTCTGTATCTTTCCCTGGGAGAAAATATGTTGAATAACAGCAGAGAAAATAAAAGTTTGGTCTGGTGGGTGAGGGAAAATCCATTGGAAAGGTGGGAGAAACTCCCACTGCTAACAGTAACCTTAATGTATTACTCTCAGAACCCATCAGTCTGAAACTGTTGCCAAAGAGACTTTCTGGAAGGATTAAGGGATTGCCAGGGTGGGAGAGGGGAGGGACATTCTTGCAAACAGTCAAAGTTATTAGATTATCCTTTGTCTGGGGGGGGGGGGTCCTGCTTTCTTTTTGGAACCTCCCTGCCATTGCTTTTTAAATGTCTGCTTACCAGTAGCTGGCTACGACTATTTATTTTTAAAGATTGTAGAAGGAGCTTTAAACCCCTTGCCAAACTTGGAGAAGGAGGGCTGAAAAATCTGAGAAATGTTTTTGATCAGCTTCCCTCTCTCTTCACATTTTAAGGACCTCTGCAGCAGAAAGTCCAAAAGACATCCTAACTTTAGTAAATTTTAGGGGAGAATTCAAAATTTTGTTCTTTTTACATCTGGAAGAGTTTGAGATGCAACTAATCAAACCTCCCCATGGCATCAGCAGACTCATATACACATTTTGAAGAGCTGGTAACCTCTTGAGAAACAAAAGCATCCAAATTATACAAAGCAAGATTTCTACTCAGAAAAGGAAACATATGCCAAAATATTCCGCATACTTGTCAAAAGAGGCAAGCATAAACTTTAACATACGAGCTTAATAGCTGAGAATACTAAATGCAAGTGTTGCAGATCACACGTTTTCCTAACTCTATTAAAAGCCTTCCCCATTGTTGTAAGAAGGACAGGGACTAGCATTAACCAAGGACTAGCATTAACCAAGTGTTTAGCAACAGCTGGGTTCACTAAATCAATAGCATCTAGGTCTGATCTAGTAGTATACAAAAACTTAGACTGAGGAACTGTATACAACCTACCTGCTTTCTTGGGGGGTGGGGGCATGTTAAAGCCTGTGACAAAAACATCCTCCAAAGTTGAAAGAACAGGAGGAACTGGAGTAGGCCCTGGAAATTCCAATTGTAATAAAACTATACTAACTTTCTTAGGGAGTGAGAAATATTGTTTTCCCACCCACTGAAACAACTGATTAATTTTAGAAATACTTTCAGAGAAAGGATCCTTCAAAGGTCTAGCTGAAGCCACATTCTCACCAGAATCGAAGTCAAAACCTGGGAGACAAAACAGAATATGTCCCTTTACAATACTTTTCAGGTTCAAAATTTTGAATCTTTTCCTAAAATGAAGAATCTTTTCTTTTACCATAAACAGTCATACTGGAAGGGTTAAGAGCCTGAACTAAAAGAGAAGAGGGCAAAAGTTAAGTGGGACAAGCTGATCCTCCCAACAGAACAAGGTAGTTTAAGACTGCCTGATTTGAAGGACTATTTTAAAGTTACATAATTAAGGCTCGTATACATAATACAAGTGGAAGGTTATAATTCAAAGTGGAAAGGCCTGATGTGAAGAGTGTGTGTGTGTGTAGGGGGGGGGGGGGGTAATACAGGACAGAATTGGATTTTGGATGCAGATCCTTAACCACCACCATACAGATTATATTAACGTTGCAGAAAGTACTAAAGAACTAAGCCAACACAGGAATGGAGAAAAGGGAGTTCGACAATGGATATGACTGCAAGTAGGGGAAGAGAAAATAGGAAAGTGGGGGGGGGTGCAAATCACTGGAGAAAACTGGCAAAGGAACCAAGGCATTGGGAGCAAATAACTAGAGAGGGAAATGTAACAGAATGGGATGAGGCCATGGGATGAGGCCAAGTAGTAGTTTGGATTGCAAGGGATGAGAGTCTCAAGTGAAAGACCTGCTTTGGTGGAGTTTTCTGTCAAATCTAGAACAAACTGCTGCTAACTAAGGAATAATTAGTAAGGCATATAAAATATTGCAGAATAACTACAAGAATCAATCGGATGAGGTTTGGAAAGATTTGTAAGACTGGAAAAGCAATTTACACAGGAACAATGGAAAGACACACACATGGCTCCCAAGTATGCAACAAAGTCCAGGTGGTTTAGCATTTTTGCTTGGAAGTATTTGCATAGGTATTTTTATACCCTAAGCAGACTTCAAAGAATTTTTCCTCAAGTAGACTGCAAATGTTGGAGGTGTGATGGGGAAGAAAGAGGCATCTGCGAACATATTTTTTTTTAGAAGTGTTGTCACTTGGTAGACTTTAAAAATTCCCTACATAGTACTCTGTCAAAAATACTAAGGGGAACAAATGGCTGTAACTAAGAAAATTCTTTTGACCTAGTACACAGGATTTGAATTGCACAGACATAAGGGCTTTTTAAGTTTAATTCTACTGGATGCCAAAGATGCAATTATTAGAAAATAGAAATCAAAATCTAAAACTGTATTTGAAATACTGAACATTGTAAAAGAGAGAAAAGAACTTGAAGTGGGATCTTTAGAAAATGGAATTTGTGGGAACAATACATGCAGGATAATGTTCAGGAGAAGGAGTGAGGTTTAAAGAAGGGATGAATTAAGCATTTTATGTAATGTTGGACTGAATGACAGTTATAAGAAAAGATAACATATATGTAATATATAATGTATGTAAATTAAAAAATGTTAAAAGATTTTTTCTATTAACGTACGTGTGCCTATGTCTTAAGTGACACTTTAATAGACGTGTACAAAAGACTAGCACTCCATTGCTCATGAAACTACTCCAACAGCTGCAGAGTACCTTTTAACCTCAAGTCGATGGTGGCTGCAGGGACTACACCATCAGGATGTAGGGAAAAAAAAAGTCTAAGAAACCAGTTTTTGCCACAGCAGAGTCATCTATCTGCAGCTGAGAGACTTAAGCAGCCTACTGTGAGCAGAAAGGCCATGTAGTAATTATCTTCTTTTTATGACTGGAAGAAGAAAGAACTCGGGGAAATGGTAGCTTGTTCCATAGTTAAGCCGAAAAAGACACCCGATTCCCTGGGAAGCCTAGTGGCAGTAGTCAGTAAAACAGATAAGTAAAAAAGCAACTTCTCCCCCATAAAAATACAGTAAAAAAACTCTTTAAACACTTGCCTCATCCCCCAATAGTGAAATAACACAAATTTTACTTCAGAAAAAGTAGTTTAAAATTAGTTTTAAGAACTTTTAATCACAAAAGTAAAAAAGTGACGCTCCCATTTAAAAATAATTAAGTCAGGTGGCAGTCATTTAAAATACTCTTCCATAGCTTTAAAATTAATATTTCACAGAACAACAACTTCTGTTCAACAAAGTGGAAGTTTTTCCCCCGAAGGGAATTTATACGCACTGCACTGGAACAGCATTAGACAACTGTCAACCTCAAAAGTGCACAAAAAAATAAATAAACGAGGAGTGCTCATCAGCTGTGAGAAAGCTCTGAAAGGCTTAGTGCCCAACCTGGCTTTTTAGTCAACTCAGCTTGAGCTGAAAGTTTGTGTGCATGAAAGGTGCCCTGAAGCTCTGGAAGCTAGCCAGCTGTTATATACTTAGCAAGATATAACTCATATAGCTAAGGATACTGCAGCAGTGATCCATTAGACAAACAGTGATGGAACTACAACTTAACTAGAATGTCAGAGTGGCATGAATGATCATAGCTATTGACTTAGTGGTGTTGTACTTCAGATGATTTCAGTTTGTCCATTGCTGGATGCATGTACTTTTTCTTAGTTGTAATTTATCTAGGTTTTACACTGTAAAAAGGAAAGGCTGGGCAAAATTAACTTAAGGTACTATAATGTGATCTTGGGCTGTATACTGAGTGCATAATAAATACATGCAAGATAAAAAAACGGAAATTAACAGAGGAAGATATCGAAATGAATGTCCTTGGTTTAAGTCACAGACCATTTTAAGCAAATATGCTTGAAAAATTTAATTAAATAATTACAATTTTCACTGCTTTTCTAATTTTCTCTCTTGCATTTGCAAAGTCTTTAGCTATTTTTTCCATTAGCAAAAGCTTTCAGTATGAGACAAGAACTATAAGGTGCAAACAATTAACTGTAAGTGGTCTGCACAGTGTGTCTGAGTCCAATTTAAAAAGATTATTGCATACATCTTTGAAGTTACTAGCTTTTTTCATTACTAAATGCTTTTACATGCAGATGAAGTCTGCAGGAGCAAGCAACCATGAGAAATCTGAACACTGTCAGCTGAAGGAAATGCACAAGTTACAATGCAATTAACATTTAAAGGTATACTGGCAAACAGTTCAATGAACAATAAGTATGACATTGTGGGAAGTGAATAAATTAGACAGGAAGTGGTTTCCTCAGCATCTTTATTACAGTAATGTATGTAATATAACAGTGCATAATTCAAACAGCTCTAAAATTTATTTTAGAATGAGGAACCTTCATTTTTGAATAGGCAGTGTCTATCAGTGCGTCCATCAATTTGGGGCAACTACGTCTATGGGGGGGGGTGCCACTGTTTTGAAAATGTACTTGGTTTTGTGTGTTTTAAGTTAAAAAGGGACAGGGATTCTGAGAACATTTTTTTGTTTGATTTCACTGAAACAAAGTTTTCAAATGTGATACAAGTTCAAAAGGAGGTCAACCCACCAAAACGTGTGTGTGCGCAGAAAAGCTAAAAGTGGGAAACATACATTGAAAAGAACTGCCATGTACAATTGGTGGGAGTTACTGCTTTCTATCATAATGGCTAGTCTTGTCCATATTACTTGAAAGGTAAATGCCTTATAGATATGTGCAGGGTGCAAACAACATTGTTGCAGGAAAAATATTCGGACAGAAAGCACGTAAATTTAACAAAGAAAGATTTCAAAGAGGACATTCATCAGAATATCATGTACAAAGGAAAAGGGAAGCAATAATACTGATTGCTAGAGGGTTTTCAACAGTGATAAAAGGGGGGAGGGACAATAATTGTACATTTGTTGTAATAAAGTGTTATTGGCAGAGGACGAGGAGGATTATGCTGGTATGTACTTGTATTCTAAAACTCATTATATGAAAACTAACAGAATCTGGAGATAAATACCAAGTCTTACTTTTAGTCTATGCTATTGCTGCAGCATAGCTAGGTTGTGAGCCAAATTTTACTAGCATTGTTTTTGGTATTGTTCTACTTTCCAATGTTACCTAAATGGAATGTGCATATTTGTGCTACACTCTGAGGAAAACTTGTCATATGCTTGGGTATTTCCATTTATTTACTGATGTCTGCAGCTGTCCAAAGGTGCCTAGTCAATTTAATTTCCTAACTGTGTCTCCTGAACTGTTGGCTTGCTGATTTCAGTAACTTTCTCTCTATGTGCATCTTCAAACGAGTGTGCTGTGTCTTCCTTATTGTTAGCCCTTGCCCAGCTGTTTTTCCTCCCCTTCCAATGTCTTCTACACCATATTTTCCACCTCTTTATGTATTAAAACTCTAAATATATTTGCCCGTATTTCCCCTCTCTCATTTTTTCCATTATATTATTGTTTTTAGGTAAATACACCCTGCAGTGCTCCCCAACCAATATGGGAGCCCAACTTCCTCTCCTGAATCTAACTGCTTGTTGAGTGCTCCTACCTACTGGCACTTGCAGAATCCTCAGCAACCTATTTATTTATTAAAATCTGGTCAACTATTCTAGACTATTACAGGAACTTATAGTTTTATATCACAGCACCTGTTGCACATCACCAGAATGCTCAACACCCCTTTCCACCTATTTTTCAGCTGGCACTCCCCTAACTTTTCACTGGTTACTACCTTTCACCTTATCTACTGCAACGATATTTCCAATACTTAACACTTTAAAAATTTCTCTTTAGTCTGCCAGCTACCTCTCTGATAACTATCTTTCCTCGACTCTCTCCACATCTGTTTTTCAGCTTCCATTGCCTTTCCTAGCTATACTCTTTTCAAAGGGTTACGATTACATAAAAGCAAAGATATTCTAGACTCGCTGATTGTCTCTGAAACACACTATACTTTCAGAACAAGGCCCTAGCTGCTCCATTTGCTCTTCACTCTGCTCGGGCTCACTCCGCTCCCCTACCCTAACGCCATTCCCACCGAACCCACATACTCTAAACCTGTACACTAGCTCACATAATCACTCTCTACATCCTTCCAATTCATTCTATCACCTTACACTTCCTGCTTACCACCACCTCCTTTAATACTGCTTTCTGCTCAAATATGTCCCCTACTTCTGTTCAAACTAAGTGTGTCCTCTCTAGTATACTTCTCTTGCTTACCATCATCCTTACACTACTCCTCTTTCTATAGACTATTTGATTACTCCCAATTTAACATCATGTTGCATCTTATCCTAACTACATCTCTGCTTCTCTTTCTATCTCCACCGCCTACCATCACACTCTAGCTCACATTAATCCACCCCCTACACGTACCTGCAAGAGTGCCCATGGCTCATCAAGCCCTACTTTCCTTATTACCCTAACTCTATATCATCACAATAATACCCACATTCACAAAATAAAACTATTCTTGCCTACCTCAACAACTTCAAAAATAAAGACAAACCATCTCCTCTACACCATAAACCACTCTATTCTGAAAATCCCAATACTCAACTTACTACTCTCAGGAGATATTCACCCAATCTTGGTCCTGTTCCCCCTCCTAGCCTGGCCCCTCCCTTTCCTATTTTCCTATATATTCTCAGACATATACCTCCAAAACTACCAAAACCTTAACTGTATTCTCTCTCAATATTCAAAGTATCCTCAACAAAGTCACCCTATTTCACTCCTGTATATATCACTCTCCTGACATACTCACCCTCTCCGAGACCTGGCTGAAACCCCATAAATCTGACAATACAATTCTACCACCTGGCTAAAATACAATGCACCAAAATAGGATATTTAAAAAAAAAAAGGGGTGGTGTAGCTGGGTTCATATTATATGATGCAACGCTAGAAATAACTAATGATCTATTATCGAACCCAAATGCACGAAACCCCAAAATGTCAAAGGAATGGATCAGTGATTTTTTTTTTCCAGGGAAAAAATTCGCGGATCCAAAAAAAAAAAAAAAAAAAAATGTACAGGCAACAAAGTGGGGGGCTTCACCCCACACCCTGCCTTAAATATACCAACTCAGAGATCGCACCACAGTGAAGAAAACAGCAAAGTCCAGAGAACGGCTAAGCAAAGTTTTTCCCTGGGAAAGAATTTGCTGATCCATTCCTTCGATTTTCTGTGGTTTCGTTCATTTGGGTTTGACAAATATGCATTTGCTATTTCTAGCATTTGATCAAGTAATAAGAACTCGGTGTAGCCATATTGTACTCTGAACAGCTCACCTAAGTTCCACCCAGCAGAAGTCCTCATAGTTAACTACAAACTGAATAATCACAAAAACAGCCACAGCCCTCCATCCCTCCAGGAAACTACATCCCTACCCTAGAACAGTTCCTGGCCTGGATCTCACAAACCATTGCCTATGAATCTATCATATTGGACAACGTCAACGTTGACTGGTCGCTCTAGCCACTGACTCTCCTAATATTAGCATTGACCTTTACTGCTTCTCCCAAATGATCAATACCCCCACTTGGCTAAATAAGCACTCTAATACAAGTGACGCACTTGACTGGATCCTCAATTCTAACCCCAAGCTCTACCACAACCCCTCCACACTACCTGACTCCCATAGTGACCATCTCCCTCCCTCTATACCACCCCCCCTCATTCTCCAAATCCCAACAATATAAAGACTGTCACAACCTCTCAAATTTCAACTCATACTTTTAATACTCTTCCTTCTATAAACTGGTCATTTCATCATGACCTCTCCCTAGAAGAAGTCATCCTAAAATTCAATAGTATCTTCCTAAATACACTCAACTCTCTGGCCACAGTTAGGAAAATCAGAATTAAAGCCAACTATGCTCCTTGGCTTACCGTAAAATACTCACAGTGTCATGCATAACAAGGATATCACCGGGAGAAATTGGAAAAAGAAGAAAACCTCTTCCAACCTTCAATATAGACTACTACGTAATCTAAAAAAAACAACTCAACACTGATAAAAACAAAAAAAAAAAAAAAAAAAGACTTGCCTCAAACAGGAAAACCTCCACTCTAACTCCAGAAAAATTCTGGAATACTATCACCAACCTCTTGCACCCTGGTAAGCCCTCCACTCCAAACCCTTCCCCTGACAGTTCTGCTTTAGACACTGCTACACTTTTTAACTCCTTTTTCATTGACTCCATTGAGAAATTAGTTAAAAAGACACATGCACTCACCCTTTTGATCTGCCCCACGCCAACACTTCTTTTACTTTTAAACCTGTCACAACAGCCTATATTAGATCCCCCCTCAGTAAACTTAAGACATGCTCCCCATCAGCTGATAACTTACCTCTGTTTTTCCTTAAGCTAGCAGCAAATAGCATTGCATATCCCATCTCCATATTAATTAACAGATCTTTCCAAGAAAATACAGTGCCTGAAATTTGGAAAAAAATTCTAGATCATCCCCCTTCATAAAGGTGGGAAGTCCACTGACCCCTCTAATTTGACCTATTGCTATTTTCTTTCCCCATCAAAGATTCTGGAAAAATGCATTCATAAACAGATCCTAGCTCACATACTACAAGAAAATCTCCTCACTCCAACCTAGCACAGCTTCCACCCCAACTACAGCACATCCACCACACTATCGTTTATCCAATCCCTAGATCTAGGGACAACAAATTACTATCATGTCTGTTCCTCAACCTCTCAAAAGCCTTTGATACTGTCTCCTGCAATCTACTTCTGTCCAAACTCTGTGATCTTAATTTCTCCACCTCCCCACTTTCCTGGTTCTCCAGCTCTCTCTCTAATAGATTACAGTCTGTAAAATGGCTCTCTGCAACCTCCCCATTAATTCAAGTTCAGACTGGGATTCTCCAAGGTTCAATCTGTGGTCCCTTATTATTCCACATTTTCACTAACAATCTCTATCTCTCCTGTCCTTACTCCTCTCTAATTCAATATGCTGATGATTCTACAATTTCCACATCTGACAATCTCCCCACCTACATACTCTTACCCAAGAATTTCTGCACTCTGTAGAAAAATGGCGAACATCTAATCAACTACTTCTTAACCCAAATAAAACCAAACTCCTCCTGTTCCTCCCCAAATCTCTCCAACATCTGAAATCTACCCTTTATCGTCTCCTCCCTCAACAAAACCATCAGTGCTTAACCCCACACACTAAACCTCTTGGGGTCATTACTGATGGCCAATTAAATCTTCACATCCAAAACTCCATCAAAAAAAATCAGAAACTATGCCTTCTCTACAGAAACAAAAGATTCCTAACTAATGAATCCAAACTCACCCTAGCTTAAGCCTACTACCCACCCTACTATATGCTGCCCCAATCTTTACCAACCTCCAAAGAAATCTTGACAAAACTCGAACTCACAACAAAATAACTAGATTTGTCGCTAACCAACCTTACAACTCGCATCACTATCACTAAAAAACCTACAGTGGCTAGAACTTCACCAGCTCCTACTGCCTCAACTAACATCAACTCACTCTGTCTTACACAAACCCCTCTATTGCCCTGCTCTCTCTTCTATCATCTCTCCTTATACTCCCAACCATACACTCTGCAGCTCAGACCACCACCTCTTGCAGGTCTACAAACCCAATAAAACACTGGCAAACTTCTTTAATTTCTCTATTACTTCTGCTTGAAATAACCACCCTCTCCCATTTAAGACCAATCCCTAATACTAATTATTTCAAAAAATCATTAAACAATCTATTACACTCATGGACTTGCTCCTGCACCGCCCTACTTAATATGCCTTCCCCCTACTTATTTCTCCTTTCATTTCTATTAAACTACCTCCTTCTGCCTGTATTCTTCAAGTAATTACTATGACTATGATTATTGAGAAACTGTACTGTCACCTCTGTTGCATTTTATACTACAATTTCATTCATCAATTTGTCTGTTAAACAGAAAACTATATATGAATACTGTTATCCTGATGGTTACAATCTTGTATTTATTGTGTTATTCATGTATATACTTTAAGCTGAAAACTATAATTGTATATTTTACCTTGTTTATTTTGTACAAATCTCTGTTATTAATTATTACACTGTGAAATGGCTCTCTGCAACCTCCCCCTTTAAATTTCTAGTCTCCCACCAGGACACAAGTGCTCTTCAGCAATTACATTCTGCTTGCCGAGCACACTCAAGCAAATCTTCAGTCTGTGGCTACCACTCCACCCATACAGTATAAGAAGGAATCAGTACTGCAAACTAGACAAGGATATACATTTTGAGCCTCAAGAGCAGGGTCATTCCACCCAGGCATTCTACTTGTATGTTTTATGAGAGTGAAGCTATTACATTAGCAGTATTTCTTAGTAGTTCTCAGCTTGCTAATAAAACTGACTGTTGTAGACTTGTGTCCCCCCCCTGCTAGTACAGTAATCCTAACTGTCCAATAGACAATATACATTTAATTCACATCCCTGTGACTAAATTAACCATCAAGCAGCCCTCTCGGTGCTTTCTGCCTTAGTTTGTATCACTTGGAGTCCCACCTGTTTATTTGCATCTCTATACATTCCCCTTCATTGCTAATGTATCTCCCTACTTAATCTGTGCACAAACTGGTTACTAATCAACAAGTCCATGTGAAGACCACTCCCAACCTTAATAAACTTTGCTGTCTCTTCTCTCCTTCACCTTACAGGTAGTTTGAATTATTACTTACCCTCTCTGAGGCCTTCACTGATTTCCACTGATTGCCTCTCTGGTTTCTTTGCATTCCACCTGGTTTACACCCCTTGTGCTATCTCCCTCCCCCAATACAAAGTCTATATTAGAATCCTGCTGAGTATGGAGCCATCTTTAAATTTCTAGTCTCCCACCAGGACACAAGTGCTCTTCAGCAATTACATTCTGCTTGCCGGTAAGCCATTAGACCTCAGGAATTTGTTTAAAGTGTTCAGATTTGTAAAGTAATACTTACTTTTTTCTCTTGTCTTGGTTGGCTCTGCCCCGCTCTGTTCGCCCTTGCTAATGCTCAGGCTCTCTCCGCTCCCCTGCCCTGGCCCCTATTCCCTCCTGCCCCCACTACTTCTACATTTATAGTAATCACAGCCACACCCACACCTCACCCTCACATCACCTCCACCAATCGCAGCTCCTCAAGTCATATCACATTATACCACACCAACTTGCTCCACACAAAATACTCCCAATCACTCTCATTCCCACTAGGCATTTTTTACATCACCCACACTACTTCCCCATCCACATATAGTGCAACCCTATAATTCCTATTCAGACCCTCCACCTAGAAACAACTTAAACTTTATAACCATGACTATCACACAACTAAGTCTAGTCTGTCTTCTCATAATTCTTTACAACACCACAAGTTATCACTCTAGCAATATCCCTAAACTTAGTAGCACAACCCTACATTATGCACTCTCGTATACAGACACCACACATTATATCTGCCCACAATTATTCAAGAACTACAGAACGGACCAATTCAGAACTAAACACATATGCTCTCATTCCTACTGCAAAAAAACACAATACTTTCTCACACTCCTCACCAAACTCCAACATCTGTATAACCATTTTAACTCCAGGCTCACCATAAGTGGGGATATCCACCCCAACCCAGGCCCAAATCCATTCTGTCCAACACAAACTGCTCCAACACAAATGTCAGAACATAACACCCCCACTTTCTTCATCCCTGGGCAAATCAACAGCAGCAGCAAATCCAACCATCTTTTAATGCTAAATATTAATATTAAAAGTATCAAAAATAAAATACCTGAACTCCAGGCCACAATAGCACACTACTCCCCAGGCATAGTTGCTTTAACAGAAACCTGGCTAAATAAAAACATAGTTAAATCAGAAGTTCTCCCTACTGGCTACAATATCATTAGACAAGACAGACCACTTCATAAAGGGGGTGGAACTGCCTTACTGAACAAGTCCAACTTAACTGTTCGTCAATTACCAAACTCCTACCCCTCCCCCAATAATTGGGACATACTTATCTCACAACTTCACCCTAAAAAGGACATCACCACAATTGTGATCTATATTCCACCTGGTAATACACCTGCTAGCCTTGAAGACTTCTTATCCTGGTGTTCTTCCACATACTCACATGAAACCCTTATTCTGGGGGACTTCAACCTAGATTGGTTCACCTGTATATCAGAACCACCAAGTAAATCTAATAAATATCCATGGCTACCAGCAGCTAGTCCAAATTCCAACTAGATGGGATAAAAAATCTGAAGGGGAATCCATCCTTGACTGGGTCCTAACTAACAACCCCACATTGTACCCTCACACAGGCAGTCTCCCAGACACCTTAAGTGACCACAACATAATATACTTTATATGTAGTAGAACAAGCATATGCAAAACCACTAACTATATATCCACTAGAAACACAAAAAAATTATCTCCTGAGGTCCTCAACACTTTACTCTGTAACTGTGACTGGACCCCCCTAAAAACCCTCCCACTTGACCAGGCTATAGCATATTTCAACAAAACATTTCTACAACACCTAGACACTGTCGCTCCATTGCACAAAATCAAGGTTAGAACCTCTACAAACCCCTGGCTCAGTAAAGAAACCACACAAATCCTCAAGTCCGGAGACACTGCCTGGCTTTACTATAAAAAAAAACAAACACAAAGCCTAAGTACCAAGAACTGTGCAACCGTGCAAAAAAATGCATTAGGCTGGACAAAAAAAATCCTACTACACAACATTACAAACTAAATAACACAACCCACAAAAATTTTGGAAAAATGTAAACCAGCCACTAAAATCCACCCAAAAGGCTACCCCCAAACCAACCACCCGTGACACTAAAGTTCCCATCGAAACACAATTCAACTCCCACTTTGTGAACTCAATTCTATCCTTAGTATCACAGGATAATTCCTTCCTCACTATCCCCCCCAACACAAATAACACTAATACAAACTTTACCCTCAAAACAGTTTCCACCACTTCAATCAAAAGCATGATCTCCAAACTAAAAACCTCATCAACAGCAGCCGACCTACTCCCCAGCTATTTCTTGAAACTCACAGCAGATGCTATTGCTATCCCAGTCTCCACTCAAACAGATCAATTGTTGGAAACTATGTGCCCAAACTCTGGAAAATATCCTATGTTACACCCATAGATAAAGGTGGGACCTCCACTGAACTTAACTACAGACCCATTTGCTTTACTCAACCCCCTGGCCAAAATCCTAGAAAAATGCATCCATACCCAGATGCTAAACTATCTCCTAGACAGCAACATCCAGTCACCTACTCAGCATGGTGTCAGACCTGCCCATAGTACCACTACTGCCCACCTCTGCTTCACAGACACAGTAAACCGTCTCAAAAATGAAGGCCTACAAGTATCAACTCTTTTTTTGGATATGTCCAAAGCATTTGACACAGTCTCACACCAAATACTGCTAAACAAACTAAACCAATATCATCTGTCAAATTCCACTCTTACCTGGTTCCAAAGCTACTTAACTGACAGGTACCAAGCTGTGAAATGGGAAAATTCTCTCTCTCCTCAGCTGCCCATAACTATAGGAGTCCCACAGGGTTCTATCTTAGGACCACTACTACTCACAGTCTTCACAAATGACCTCCACACAGCATGCATCTATAATTCAGTATGCAGATGACACTACCTTAATCTGTGCTGAACAAAACATTCCCACCCTCCTGCAAACATTCCCACCCTCCTGCAAACAACTCAATTAGCATTCTCTGATGTTGAAAACGACCTTACCAAAGCCCAACTTATCCTCAATCCAAAGAAAACTCAGTTTATGATTATAACCAGTTCTAACAAAAACATTCAACAGTCAATTCACTATCTACTCCACAAATGCTACTCCAATTGCTCCAGTGGCACAGGCTAAGCTATTGGGAATAACCATAGACTCTCACCTAAAATTTGATAGTCATCTCAACTTAACTATTAAAAACGTACATGCCAAACTGGGGTCACTCTACCGTATCAAACCATTTCTTACCAACAACACAAGATCAGCCATTGCTCGCTCCCAACTTCTATCCACCGTACTTCTATGCATCTCCCATTCTGACTAATCTTAACAAAACTGAAATAAGCAAAATGGAAGCCTACTATAACAGAATTGCCTGCTTTGCTGCAAATTGCTCATATAGAACTCATCACTGTACTGCTTTGAGACAGCTCCACTGGTTTGAACTGCCAAACCTCCTAACCTACAATCAGCTCTGCCTCTGTAATTCTATCTATTACCTCCCCAATAAGTGTCCCACCCTCAAAAACCTAGTACAACATCACTCAGCCAAAAGGCCTCTTAGATCATCAAGCAAACTACTACTAGAAGTCACCAACAGCTACAATAGCTTTGGAGATGAACTATATAGTAGTTCAGTGGCTAAAAAATGGAACTCTGTCCCTACTAGCATTCAAAACAAATCATCCAAAGCCTCCTTTAAAGACCTCATCAGGCAACATCTCAAGAAAAGTTGGCAGTGCTATGATTGCTCCCCAGGCTAGTGAAAGCGGACAACATATACATACAAAATCTAGAGCACTTGATAATAGTTTTCAATCTTACTCACAAACACTGGCTAATCTACAATGTATGTACTGTACCTGTGTACTATGTATTCTACCTATGTTCCAAATTTCAGCTGTACACCACAAATCTATTAATTACCTTTATTTTTAAAATTAATATTTTTTTTGTTTGTTCTCTCCACTGTAAATGTTTATGTGCCGCATACCACTGTAAAAACATGTCTCTTGTAATTTGTGTGTATACTGATCATGTCTAAATAACTAAATGTGTCTGTATTTTTTCTTTGTGGAGCTTTTCTCCCCAGGCCTCTGCTGAAAAAAGAGCCTTTTCGGCTCAGTCAGACACCCCCGGTTAACAAATGTAAAATAAAAAAAATACTTTGTTACTGGAGCTTTTCTCCTCAGGTCTCTGCTGAAAAAGAGCACCTGCTCAGCTGGACTTACCCGGTCAAAAATGTCAAATAAAATCAATGCATTTAAATAAATAATTAAATGATGAGAGTTTACCTGGGAATATTACTTATGTTGGGAACTGGAACCGGACTTGCACAAGTGAGGATGTAATAGGGGTCCTAGAAGGGGAAAACATAACAAAAGAGGGTAGATTTCGGAAAAAAATGTACGAGAACATTTAGAACAGAACACAAAAATTTAGTACTAGGAACTCAAGACAGAATTTGATTATTAGTACTTAAACAGAATATAAAGCTGAAAGCATAGCCTACAACAAGAAAAATAACTTGAGATCCTAGAGAGAGAGATTAGAGATATTTCTGAATTTTTATGAAAATTTGTATAAAGCAGAAGACTGAAACCAAGAAAAGGCATAAATTGAAATATTTATGGAAGACTTAATTATGTCAGGTTTAGGAGAAGATGAGGCTGAACAACTAACAGCTATGACAGGATAAGATGCAATAAAATAGTGATGTATAATCAATCAACAAGGAAGTCTCGAGGAAGAGACAGTATTACTGTGGAAGTCGGGACTTTGGGAGTGAAGAAAGTAATCAAGATGAGGAATATTTTGTTTAATAGTATTTTAAAGGGGGGGCAGAGGAAGTATCACCATCTTGCAAGAAGGCTGTGTTGGCTGTATTACTCAGAGGGGTAAAGACCTTACAGATCAGGTTTAGTACTGACCCGTACAATTTTAAACTATAATTGTAAAGTGTTTGTCAATGCTAGCTAAGAGGTTGGCAAAGGTGTTGCCAAAACTGAGAGATACAGATCAATGTGGTTTTGTGGAAGGGAAGGAAACATTTGACAATATTAATACAACAGTGACAATCCAGGGGGAAGCAGTATGTCAAAAAAGCTGATATTGTGGGCTGTTCTTGATGCAGAGAAGGCATTCAACAGAGTCTTCCAAAATTTTATGAGTACGTCAATGGTAGCTTTAGTATTAATCCACAACTAAGCCAGTAATCAAAATGTAGCAGCCCACAGTAAAAATCCACACAGCAAATTAAAGTTTCTCATCTCTTTAGTCTTGTATGCAGTACAAGCATGTTTTTTTTTATCAAGCACAGAACAAGTTGTAGACCCTAATTAATAACAAATTGAATGAATCAATTTGGGAGGGGAAGAGGGCAAGAGGTTAAGTGGGATAATCATTTTTTTTCACCACAGAAAAAGGTAGTTTAGGATTATTTGATTTAAAGGGACACTATTACAATGTTAAGGCTCAAACATAACAGAAAGTTGCAAATCAAAGTGGAAATTTATGATGGTGCTGATGATGAATGGGGGAGGGGAGATAAAGAAATAAGGAGAAAGTAGGATTTTGGAGACAGGCCCTTAAGAAGAATAACAGCAACCATACAGAATATTATATTTACAAACTAGCAGAAGGTATTCTTAGAACTTAGCCAACATAGGAATGAAGAAAGTAGATTTGACCTATAATGATGACTGCAAGTAGGGGGGATAGGAAATAAGTAAAGGGGCTGCAATTTAGTGGAGGAAAGAATTACTGAGGGAAATATAATAGAAAGGGATGATGTCAAATGGAAATCTGAACTGCAGGATGGAGACTGTGCCTACTAGGGACTGGCAGGGCAGTATAGAAAAAGAAACAGGAACAGCATAGTAGTAAGTGAAAGACCAGCTCTGCTTACAATTAATCCAGAACAGATACTGCTGTCAAAAAAAGGATAATTAATATGTCATATAAAATGCTGCAGGATAACGATACAAATCAAGAGGTTAGAAAAAAACTGACAAGAAAGAAAGGACGTTTAATATATCAAGGAACAGTGGGAAAACATTGGTATGTCTCTCAAGTATATAACGGAACAGGTTGTTGCGAGGAAAATCAACTAAAATAATACGTAACTGTGCTATCTTCTCAGGCAACTAATGAGGAAACACAGTACGTGACGACCACAAAAACATTTATTAAATACAACAAGAAATAGTAGCAAAATACAAACTTGGTACAAGAGTTTAGCGCTTTCACCTATCCATAGTAGGCTTCTTCAGAACCCATTCAATTAAAATAAGCGCCATTTTAAATAAACTTTTAGGCGCGAAACTGGGCCAACTTGACAACTGTTATTTAAAGTGCTACTGTGCTATTTAGTGAATAAGACAACATTGAAATGTCCGTAGCAAATATTATATAAAAACTACATGTTAAACAAAATATTAACCATACATTTCCCAACAAATTAATATATTCATTAACTGAACCACAGTAGACTTATATTGCACATTATATAAAATTGATTCAATATAGCCTAAATTGTGTGTTAAAAAATATTAAAAAATAAAATAATAAAAAATAAAAAATAATAATAAATTAAATGCAAAAAATAATGTGCAAAAAATAAAAAATGAAACTAGTGATTGTAAATAATGTGAAATTTATAAGTCAATTGAGGGCATAAGTGTGCACGTTGGATATAACATGTCAACCCTTTTGATATTAATAAATAATAATGTTAACCAATAAATATATGTTACATATAAATACTTAAGTATAAATATCACTTTATAATACTACATTAAATTGCATTAATTGATGTATATTGTAAGTGTAAAATTTGATATCAATAAAAATGAAAATTATGAACTATTATAAGAAATATTTGTTAAAAATGTTAATTGCAATAAATATTATAAATATTAAGATTAAATATTATATCTATGTAGTTATAAAAACTCATAAATAATTAAATACGCTATATTTGTTTTTTTGAAAATAAATATTGAGGTGATAGTATTGTGACACTAGAACTGGGAGCTATAAAAAATGTTAAATAAATAAATAAATACTTATTTAAATAGTGTTACATGTAAGTTCATTTGGTCAATAAAGGTTTAATAGCAATGGTGTCATTTAATCCTGGTAACGTAGCAGCATCTGTATATAATTGCCACCATATTTCTCTATAACTTAATACATCTTTGATGTTGCCTCCTTTAGGATCAAATTTGATCTGTTCTATGATGGCAAATTTAAAACTGTGTTGATCACCATTGCTTTCAACGTGTCTATACAAGGCATTATTCATGTCTTTCTTTTTGATACAATATGAATGATCATAAATTCTTCTTTTGAATGCCCTCTCAGTTTTGCCAATGTAGTAAGCTGGACATACTTCACATTTGGCAATATAGACAACATTTGGTGTATTGCAATTTCCCTTTTCTGGTCTAATTTTTGTCCCATTGCAGTTGTCCAAAACTACTTCAGTATGACACATGATGAACCTACACTGATTACAATTCCCACATTTATTGGTGAAAGTAGGCACTTCACATGCAACACTCCCATTATGTGTTATATTACCAGTTTCTAAAATCTTTTTCAAATTATGTGTCATTTTATAAACTATATGGGGTCTTTCACCTAAAATGTGAGATAATTCAGGATTAACTAAAAAAATTCCCCAGTGTTTGAACAATATTTCTTTGATTGTGTTAACACATGGAGTATAGGGTAATATGCAGGCCATTTTGTATTTGCTTGTAGACATAGATTCAGTCTCTTGAACCATGGGAGGACTAACCCCTAAAATTGGAAGATACTTAGCATCTCTTTGGGAAATCACATACCTTTCAACATCTTTTAACATAATTTTATTATATTTCCTCTCTATAAATATGTTTGTGATATAATCAACCTCAGCTAACATGTCCTTATATCTAGAAGTCATTCTGGCCGCTCTAATAAGTTGACCCTTAAAAATATTACGAAGCATTCTCCTAGGGTGATTACTGTCATATTGTGGGTAATCATTGGAGAAAGTACTCTTTCTATAAATATTAGATTTGTAACCTTTCTCATCATGTGTAACAATAGTATCTAAATATGGTAAGCCTTCTTTACTTATTGAGTAAGTAAATTTCAAAAAACTGCTACTGTTGTTGATGAATGTTAAAAAGTCATTTAATTCATCTGAATTACCTTTCCATAAAATATAAATATCGTCCAAGAAACGATATTCTTACATTATTACATTACTAGTCCCAAGTATATAACAAAATCCAGAAGGTTTAGGAATTTTGCAAGGAAGTGTTTGGATAGGTATGTTTCTATCCCAAGCAGATATGGGTGAATTACTCCTCTAGCAATTGCTGGTAGTGTGGTGGAAAAGAGAAAGTTAACTTGAAACATGTTTTTTGGGGAATGTAACAGGTTTGCAGACTTTAAACATTTCATACAGGATATTTTATCAGAATTGTTTTTGTTTGCAAAGGAAAGGATTATTTTAATTGGAATGCAAGCTCTGAATTACCAAGACACAGCAACCCTTGTTAACTTTAATGAGACTGAATGACAAAAGCAATTACTAGAAAATCAAAATCTAAGCATACTATAACTAAAATATTCAATATTTTAACGGATATAAAAGAGGTGGAAGTGGGAGCTTTATAAATGGGAAACAGCAAATGACAGAAATAAATGGAATTTGTGGGATCGCCACGGAGAACAATTTGCAGTATGAGGAATAAAATTTAATGGAAGGCAGGTCTTGTATGATGGAGCTAATGACAACTGTTAAAAAAGAAAACATAAATGCATCAAACTAATGAAAAATGCTTACAATGGTTCATTTTCTTTTATATAACTATGTGTACCCATGTTATTGTACCAACTGTGTTAAGTTAATAAAGGTGTTTAAAAAACTCTAAACCAAATATCAACATCAGTCTAACAATGCAGGTGCAGGGAAATGCTGGAACAGCTAATGTGACTAAGGAAGTTAAGCTAATCAAATAGCTTTGATTAACTACTGACAAACTTCTACTTGAATTAAGATCATTTTGTAACATATTACTGGAAAATCTTATCTTAGGTTAGTAATAATGCCTATTACATCAGTCAGAGGCAAAATTTCTGACATAAATATGCACTGCCTACATATACAGAGGTAAGGAATATGGGGGAAAAAACAGTAACAACTTTGGCATAATGAAAGAATATACTCATTCATTCAATAAATTCTCACACCTTTTGATTCCTCACTACTTTTATTTTATCTTTACAGATGACACACTAGGTGGTATTTATACTACTAGGGGAAATAAGGCCAGGGAATTGGAGAACTTCCCCTACTCATCATTGTTGCTAGTGGGATACATTTTGGAGTACTTCCTGTTTCTGTTCCAGGCACAGATGCGGCCCGGAAAAACAGGGAGGCAGATGGAGAGAGAAGGAGATGGCATGGTGAAAAGAAATGGAGGAAAAAGCAAATATCAAGACAGCAGAATGTGTGCAGGATTGTGAGGAAATGTTTCAAAGAAATCTGTTTGAGGGAGATGAGTCAGCAAATGGTAGATGTATAATTGCAATCCTCTAGTTGGGAGGGTTGCAAAATGATTTACTGAAATAAATGGTTGTGCAGAGAGAGAGAGAGAGACAAAATGAAGGAGGGAAATTATAAAGAAAATACAAAAGGAGGATGCAGAGACGATCCTGAAGAATAATGGTGAGATGGAAAAGAAAACATATGCAGAGACAGTAAAAGGTGGCAGAAGTGGAGTAGCAGAAAAGAAGGCAGAAGAAAATGAAAAGCAGAAGTATGTGGTAAGGATTCACAATACAGAAGACAAAGAATTGGAAAAGTATGAAGTGTGGGACAATTTAATAGCTCCTTTGGGTGTAAAAACATGAGGTAGGAGCATCTGTTCTTATTAACAAAGAGGCATTTTGTGACATTATATTTGATACTTTCTTCAATGGAAACTTTTCTTGGGGGAATATGAAAAAAAGAGACTAACCTATAGTCTTTATGTGATTAAAGTGTTTTAATGGGGAAATAAAGAAAATTAGTGTGCAATTTTGAACAGAAGTAGAAAGAGAGACTTTGAAAGGACATTTGAAAGCTTTATGTAAAGAAGTACTGGACATTGCTAAAGTTTATAACAAAACAGATTTATGGACTGGTGGCTCAGATTGTGTTAAAAATAGAAAGAGAAAAAATTATACATATGCCAAGCATGATAAATGTGGAGGGGAACAGGGGTGGGAACAACCCAAAAAATTTGTGAAAAAGGACATTTTAAAAGTAACTGACAAAAGAAAATTATTTGTGGGAAAATGGGACATGCTGCAAAAAACGTGAATTAAAATGTTAGAAATGCAACACAATTTATGGATGGATTGCAAAAATGAAAATAACGAAAAACAAAAAAGAAAATAAACCGAAGAAATTTAAGTAGTAGTAGAAACTGAAGAAAAATTAGATGAGAAAAAACAAGGACATAGAAAAGGTTCTGAAATAAGTGACGATAAAGAATTCTATTGGTAAAAGACAAGAAAAAGAAATTTTAAAGTTCAAAAGAAAAAAAAAGGAAATGGATGAAAAAGAATATATAAGCTATTGACAGGGGTTGGTATAATGGTTAAGGTGTTTGACTTACAGACACAAGGTACAGCGTTTGATTCTCATCTTTGGGTGGGAAATTGACTAGGCTTAAAATGACCTATTAAGAAAGCTGAGTAATTAGCTATGAACTCTGGAAACCATGAGTCTAAGGAAAGGTAAATGTATTATTTTAAAGTGTTTCTGTAAATGTGAATGTTAAGAATATAGTAAGAACAGGGATTTTAGAGTGGTGTAATATATGTGATAAAGATGTAATTATATTGGAAGATACAAGATTTTAACAAATGAGGAATGATTACAAACAGAGAATATAGGGATAAAAGATCATCTGGAATTTGGGAAATGAGAAATGTTCTAGAATAGCCATATTCTGTAGAAATACACTAACAATACTAAATGTAACTTTAGCAAAAATGGGAAGTTTAACCACTGTAGATTTAAAATGGAAAAAAACAAGTATATAGAATTATAACATTATATGCTTATACTGTTAAGAACGGGAAAGATTATTTCATCAGATTTTAGACTATGTACCTTCTTCTTTTGGCTTTTTCCCAGTAAATATGAATATTATAACAGAAAACTTTAATTGTGATTTAAGAGACAAGTGTAAAAAGAAAGGAAATTATATAAGAAAAATGTTAGAAGTTATAAGATGTGGTAAGTTACAATTTTGGGACAAAAATGCATCGACTTACAAAAGGGGTATCTATAGAACTGAAACAGATTTTATAGTATCATAATATTTGGTTATAGGAGAACAGGAGGAAGCTGAAACAGGATTTTCTGGTCATCTTGCAATATGGCTAGAGATAAAGGAAAACAAGGGCTGCATAAAAAATAGGCAAAGGAATAAAAATGATAAATGAAAAAAAACATGGAATGAAGAAGGAAAGAGATTAGTAATACAATTATGGAAAAATCATATTACTATGAGAACATTTTATAAAAACTGGTCTGAATGGTGGATGATACTTAAAGAAAAATATAAACATTTTTTTTTACAGTGGCAATATGATGTAAGAAAAGTATAAAAGAACATATAATGATGCATTGGAAGACTTAACACCACGACAGAAACTACTGTGCCACAGAAAAAAGAATATGAAAGAAATCATGAAAAATACAAAAATGTTAGAGAAGTACTGAGTTACTTAAGCAGATTAGTAAAGGAAGCTCATAATGTAATGAGAGAAAAAATGTAAAATCAGAAAGAACTCAGGAAAAAGATTATGAATAGTACAGTACAATATGTACAAGAATGTGTAAAGAAAAAGAAGATAGTGAATAAAACATGGAAAGTAAAACAGCTAACAGAAGAATAAAAAGAGTTGGAGTTGTAATAGGAGATTTCTTTAAATGAGCTAGATAAAGTATTAGGACAAGTAAATATAAATTTGGCTGCAGGACCAGATGGAATAGGGTATGAAATGTATTACAATTTAAGGGACTGGCAAAAAAAAAAAAAAAAAAAGATTCTGAATGAATGGTTAAATGAAGGTTTTCTTTATAAAGAATTATGCAGTGGAATACTTAAAGTTATATGGAAGAAAGACGATAGATGACAGTTAAACGGGAGACTGACAGTACTGAATAATAATAAGGTCTTTATGATAATAATACAAAAGAGATTTGAAACTAAAGTGGGAAATATTATAGAAGATAGTATATATAGTATAAAGGGGAATGGTTGTCAAGATTTATTAATGACAGAGACTTTGTGGATGATATTATGGATAGAAAAAAGTCAAAATTACGATAGGAAGTTTTAAGGCATTTGACAAAACTGGACATGAAGTCTTATGGGCAATAACAAAGAATATAATAAGTTAGAAAATTGGGAATTTATGTATGTCAGTGTATAGTAATAAAGAAAAATACTTGCAAATGGGTGGTTACACCAAGAGGTACATATGAAGAGTGGTGTAAGACAGGGCTACCCAATGAGTTGTACACTCTCTGCATCAGTTACGACTGTGATAGTATGTGAACCAAATAAGGCTTAAGAATTCCAGTTGTGTTGATACATGCAGATGACATAATTGCAAGAAACAAAATTTGGATTAAAGTAGTCTAGAGGTAATAGGGATATCTTTAAATAAACAGAAAAGAAAATGTTTAGGAGCTGTAGTAAATTTAAGGGGTCTACATTTTACAATGAATGAAATTCCTGTATTGGGTATAAAATTTGGGAATAAAGATGCAAGTAGAATTCAATTGGAAAAAGCAATAGAAGAAATAAAACAAACCTGTCTTTTCTGGGGAACATACAAATTATCATTTAGAAAAAAGGCAGTAATGATGGAGAAAAAAACATACTTAGCAAGTGTATTTATGTTGCCAACAATATTTGAAAAGGAATTACTGCAGATTTTTTTTCATTTATATGGAGCTCTACATTAAACAAAGCAAAAAAAAAGGTTTGTATGTAAATAAAGGAGGTGGTTTAGGGTTAATGAACCCAGTGGTATGTGCTACCTTTATTAAATTTGTACAAAGTGTAAAAATGGGTAAATGAAAAATGAGAGATCAGCAGTAAAACTATATCAATATAAGTATAATAAATGTTAAGGTATGGTAACAGAAGTAAATGAAAAAATATTACCAAGGAAAAATATTTTTGTGGAAAATAAAAATTGATATAGAGAAAGAAAAGTATTGTAGAAGACTGTAATGATAAAACATTGCTATGTAAAACCATGGGAAAATCTAAAAGATGAAAAAATTTAGAGCTAAAAAAATAAGAAGTAAATGGTGTAATCAGAAACAGAATGCCTAGATTTTTTTGTGGAGAGTCGTAATTCAGTAAAAGGAAATATGCTATATACAAAAAGAAAAGTGAGTTTTCTTTTTGACAATGTAAACATTCTATTGAGCATGTCTGTTTAATGCAAGTATAAAAGACTTATGGCAAGACTATGTAAATATTTTTTGAAAATATAAAAAGTGGATATGATTAAATATGGATATTATAAAACAGAAGTAAAGAATATATTAAAAGAATAGATAAAAAGAATATGCTTACATTGTCAAGAAGAAATCTACTGAGCATTTTTAATGCAAGTGTAAAAGACTTATGGGGAAAACTATGTAAAGATTTTTTTTGAAGATATAAAAAATGGATATGATTAAATATGGATATTATAAAATAGTAAAGAATGTATTAAAAGAACAGATGAAAAGTTATGTTATATTATATGGGTTATACAGAATGAAAGAATAAATGAAATTATGCTTAAGAATAAATGAATTTTGGCAACAATACTACGTAAAATCAGATGGTGGTTATAGAAAAAGGAGTGGGGGTCTAATAGTTATGAACATTTTTAGTATGATTGTAAAGGACATTATGAATATATACCAACAGATTTGTTTATCTATATATTTGTACATTTGCAAATATGTAAATAAGTTATTTCTGTATATAAATAAAGGACCCCTACTCCTTTTAATAAGTGCCATGGGATCTTTTACATTCACCAGTACTCCCACCAACTTAGGCAGATGGGACCTCAGTTTAACATCTAGGTAACAGTCAGTTATCTGTCAGGTGCCAGAATCCACCACATCACACATGCAGTTAAGTCTATCCACAACAGGTACAAGTATGACTCTGTCATTGTCCATGTTGGTGTGAATGATTTGAGATGTACCTCCCTGGACTATATGAAGAGACATGACTGAGCACTCAGAGTATGTGCCCTAGGCAGGTATGACCCTAGCCCTAAGCAGCATCCTACCTTCACCAAGGATGATAACACAATACCAACAAAAAATAATTGACTTCAAGAAATGGCTTAGTTTCTGGTGTCTTTCCAAGGAGATCCCTTACCTGTCTGTGTGGGATGACATGGGTGACAGGCCTCAATGCTTTGCCAGAGATGGCCTCCACCTTTCACCCCTGGTATTCCAGATCTTGGCCAACGCTCTTGCCTCCTCCATTGTGCCATTTTTAGGCTACGTCCCAAAGACAAATCTTTCCAACATAAAAGATCTGTCAAAAAGCAAACTGAAGGTCAAGCTGCTTAATGGTAGGAGCCTCAACCTAAAAATGCACTCACTGGAGGTTCTTCTCGCACTGGTGGATTGCCAATGGCTGTGCAGTCACGGAAACTTGGTTCAGGGCTGCGGAGAGCACCCCTGGCTTACCAGGTTATACCTTATTCCACATATTCAGACCCCAAAATGAGGTTGGGAAGACTAAGGGTGGTAGAGTCTCTATCTTCATTAAGGACAGGCACACCTCCAGACTAGTTTGCCAGCATTATGCACTGGAATTACTCATGGTGCAACTGACATTTGGCAAGACACCCATCCAAGTTACAGCCAGCTATAGACCCCCTTCCATGTCTCAGGACACCCTCTCCTCCTACCTGGACCTACTTGACTCCAAATTACTCCCTAACACACGTTCGTTGGTGACTTCAACTACTCCACCATAGACTAGGTGAACTATTCCTGCACTAATGCACTCACCCAATGATTCCTTGACTTCATCAATTTTAATGCACTAGAGCAGCTCGTCTCATCCCCCACAAGTGGAGATAACATTCAGGATTTTGTTCTCACCAACATGGGCAACCGCTGCACCACTCCCATAGTATGTTCTTCCCTGGTGAGATCAGATCATCGGTGTGCCTCATTCAAAGTTTCTATCCCACCCAACTCCCCCAGGTTTAAACAGGATAAAAAAACTTCTCAAAAGCTGACTAAAACCTCCTAAGGGAGGGTATCAGTAGCTTCACACCACCACTCCCCTTGGAGGATGCAGATGACTATGCTGAACAGTGCACCAATGCAGTATACAAGCACATGTACAACTGCATGGACTCAGCCATACCCAACAGAACTAAAACCTGCTCCTCAAGGAAACACAAACCTGTTTGGTGAACATCCTCTATCAACAGGCTTTACAACAACAGGAAGAAACTGTTGTCCAAGGGTAACAAGGAACAAATTTCAAATTGGAAAAACTCCCTCCTTAGCCTCAACAAGCAAATTAGATGACTAGTGAAAACCTCCAAAGCCAATTATGAATTGAAACTGGGCTCAGAAACAAAGGGAAACCACAAAGACTTCTTCAGGTACGTTAGGAACCTCCATGCCAAAGCCCAATGTTTGTTCTCTCTGTAGATCAAATGTTAAAGGCCCCCATCAGGTGGGTGGGCAAGTGGCTCACTGATAGGATCCACAAGATCAAAACAGGTGCATGCACCTCTGACAGCAGACCTGTCACTAGAGGTGTTCCCCAGGGATCTGTCCTGGGACCCCTACTATTTGGCATCTACTTCTCAGAGGTCCAGGCAAAGACAAAATGCCTGTGGCTGACCACGTTTGCAAATGACTAAGTTGGGTGCTGTCACTGACTCCTCAAATGATGTTAACATACTGCAAGAGGGTCTCAGAGCAATAAATGACTGGTGCCAAAGGTTTAAGTAAAATGCAAAAAAAGTATCATACCATTCGGCAAAAACACAGTCCCTACTGATTACCACATCAACGGCAACTCCTAAGCACACAACCTGTGGTGAGAGACCTACGTACTCAGGTTGACAACAATCTCACATTTAACCATCATATAGTGGCAGCTATCAGAAAAGCCTTTTACTTGGTTCATCTCATATGTAAAGGGATTGCACCCAGAAAAAAAAAAAAAAAAAAAAAGATTACCAATACTCTGCACTCCTCCCTCATTATAATGCCCCATTTGGTATGTACCTCTCCAAACACCTGCACCAACTGGAAAGGCCACAGAAATACCTCTGAGAGAGAAACTGGGGCCCCCCAACACCTGTCCTACGTGGACAGGCTCAAATCACTATCGCTCTACTCGGTATTGTACAGATTGCTCAGATGTGATCTGTATCTCGCCTACAAAGCAATATCGGACCCTACCCTACTACAGACGCTCCATATCCGTAAGTCTAACTCCTCGTATATTACCCACTCAAAAGGCCTAAATCTAATATATATCAACAAAACCTGCTGGAGAGACAGGCTTGTCTCCCAGAGGTTGCCCTGTCTCTGGAATAGGCTTCCCATACACGTCAGAGTACCTTGCTGACTCTCTTCAAGCACAACCTTGATGAGTGGATGGGGAAAGCACAAATTTGTCCCAGGGATTCCACCCGTGTCCCTCACTGACAGGTGCTGACTGAGGCTTCTTTTTTGGGGGATAAATAGTACTATTTCTTTCAGATGTAAGGCAAGTGGAAATAGATTAGTGAGAGGGGAAGTGATTATATAAAGCTGGGGGAGGGGAGAGGTATATCAAGTAGGGTCACAGCAGGAGCAAGTCCTAGAGTTTAACAGAATGTCTTTTAGTGTTTTTTTAAGCAGTTTGCCTTGGTGCTTGATCTCAAATATGGGGGTAGTTTATTCCAAGCAGTGGCCACAGAGTGATTGTAGAGACGTTTACCAGTGTTTTTACTGGGTTTGTAGATCTGCAGCAGGTATTGTTTGTAGCTACGGAGTGTGTGGTTAGGCACATAAGGAGAGATGAGAGTTGAGAGCACAGGACAAGAGTGGGGCTGGTTTACGATGGAGTTTGTTAAATGTAGTTGAGGCAGTAACAGCTGATGGCACAGTTCTAGCCAGTGTAGATTCTTAAGGGATAGACAGTGGTGACAGCTATAGGGTTGGCTAGCAGCAAATCTAGCAATTTTATTGTTAGTGATTTCAAGTTTTGTCAACAGATTTGCTTGAATGCTGGTGAGAATTGGTGCAAACAGGCTTGTGCTTGAGTGAGTTTGGATTCATTTATGAGGAATCTTTTGTTTCTGTAGAGAAGGCTAAGTTTCTGATGAGTTTTTTTAATGCAGTTATGTATGTGAAGATCGAATTTAAGTTGGTCATCGATAATTACCCGGAGTAGTTTAGTGTGGGTTTCAGCCTTGATAGTTGTGTTTAGGGAGGAGACTGTAAAGGGAGATTTAAGGAGTTGGAGAGATTTAGAGAGGAAAGGGGGGGTAGTTTTATTTGGGTTGAGTAGGAGTAGACTGGAAGTTAGCCATTTCTTCACTGAGTGAAGAGATTCCTGGGTAAGTGTTTGTAGCTGGGGCAAATTATCAGCGATGGTAATAACTGTAGAGTCATCAGGATATTGTATTAAAGAGGACTTTGGACAGGAGAGATGGAGGCTGTTGATAAAAATGTTAAACAGTAGGGGACCAAGTATGGAGCTTTGAGCAACTCCTGTTTGGACTTGGAGGAAAAGGGAGGTAGCACAATGCCATCTTACAGACTGAAATCTGAAAAAGGTAAAAGATAGTATATATGAACATGTGAGGGGGAAGTCATTAAAGGAATGGATACTAATGCTTTATTTAGGCATATAAAAAGTTGTCCAACACATGTATTCAAGTTTATGGTCATTGAACATATGAAGAGAGATGTAAGGGCAGTGTCATTGAGTATCATCAGTTAGTGAGGGAGCTTTTATGACAACTTAGGCTAAATGCCCTGGTATTCCCAGGTCTCAATGAAACTTGTGCTATTACTTCAGTGTTGAATTTAAAACGTCTTGAATGTCAATATGTTGTTGGAATTGATTTTAAGCAAATCAGACAGTTATTTTTATCTAAATTTCCATGTACGAGTTTGTTTTGATTTTTGAGCAACAGTAGAGGAAATTTACGTATAATAGAAGTGGGTTCTTTAATATGGGGGTTGTTTTATTGCATCCTGTGATACTGATGGACTATTTAAGTAGTGTATTTTATAATCTGCAGTAGTTCTGAGGAAGTCCCAAGGTGGATGAAAGCGCTAAACTTGTCTACTGCTGTTTTAATAAAGTGCAAGTGAGTTTTACCTGTTGCCTTGTGGTTACCAGTTTTTTTTGTTGGGCATAGCAACTTGTTTAGAGTATCCCATAGTTTTCTGGAGTTAGAGTGGGGATTTTCTTGTGGCTTAAAATAATTTTTTTTTTGGTCAAAGTTGTTAGGTTATGCAGTTCTCCGTAGTGTTGACAATTGGAAGGGGATGTGGGTTGTTTTTTTTGCCAGTTTCTCTAGGCAACATCCCTGTTGTGCATGAGTGTTTGAGTATTTAAAGTAAGCCAAGGAATATAGTTGGATTTGATTCTAATTTTCTTGACTGGGGCTAGAGAGTTTAGTGTGTTGAAAAAGATGCCATTGAATTTTAGGACGGGACAGAATGTTAAATTCAAAATATATAAATGTGCACAGTGTGATACTTTGAAGACAATGATGAAGTATTGGGGCTACAAAATACTGATCACGAAACCGTCCACGTTACTAACATTTTCTAGCCATCAACAGATCAGAAAATGTTGACATCTGAATTTAAAAATACAAAGTACAAAATTATTTTTTTTTCAAACAGTAGCACATAAAATTAATTTTACTAATATTCTAAGTTGTTTGAATTTGTTTTACTATTTCACACAAGCCAGAGTGTAAAAGTAAAGACTGCATACAAAAGAAGACTGTCACAAAGTCATGGAGACATCTCAAATAATACGTAAAGGCATAGCAATTTTCTCCTTCCTGAATGTAATAGGTTTATGAAGTTTTCTTTCTGCATGCTTTTTTATTTTCACTCCTACCATCAATCCCCTTCTCATAGGTTTTGAGCTTCCCAGACACCCCACAATAAAGTGCATTTCTGAACAGATTGCTTATGGGTAGGAGACAGACAACTGGAAAGGGCCGCCATCCAGGCAGTAAAGGAGGTTGTTTGCTGTCCTTCACCTGCACATATGCTTAGGAAGGCCCATAGGTCAATCTCCCTCTCAACTCAAAAGTCAAAGTGCCTGGGTCCATTCTCATAGTCCAGAGTCTTCAGTGTTTAAGGGGGACCCTAACTGTCCCCGTCCACAGAACAGCATGGAAACACCATCCAATGGGTCATGTCATGGTGATGCAGAGCTCCGGGTGGTTTTTCTATTAAACATAACCCCCTCTTGTAGTTGCTGCCATGTGCTCGCACATCACTAGGACAACCTGCTATATGTTTTCACTAATGCATGCATGGAGTGAATTGTCATTCATATACTCCTCTAAGAGGTGCCAACAGTGCAGAGAGCTCGACTGCCATCCTGCTTCCTGGAAAAATAAGCTAATATCAGCTATTCACTACCATCCTCCTCTTAGCTTCCTCCAGCACAAGGACCAGTATTCGATCTCACGTGATCTTTGCCATAGTCATACTTTTATCCCTTCATACCAGAAAACTCACTCAGGATTAGGCAGTTTACCAGCAAAATGCCATTTGCAAATCGAGCCTGATGCTGTACCACTGACACGTTTCAAATAAAATACCAGCAGCTTTCAGAAGCTAAAGCAAACGAAAAGCTTGGATGTAATTAAAAAGCAATCAGAGGCAACAAAATGGATGAACTGTATGTTCAATGTTATACAGAAAGACGAGATGTGCATTTACATTAATCCGTAAAATTCTAATGTGATTAAAAAAGAACCCTAGCAACTGTTTTCAGTTGAAGTGGTCTCAAGAATGTCAAATGTTAAGCTGGTTTCAATACAGCATTCTAAACAGTGTTCCTGGCAGGTAAAGCAAGCTCAAAATTGTTTACAACTAATATACCATTAGGAAGATGCAGATTCCTCAAGCTTATATTGGGTATTGCTCTAAGATATATTCCAAAGAGCTGTTGCACAAACAATTTAAAGATTGAAAGGTACTGTAAACATAGCTGAATTTTTAAAATAAAACAAACAGCAAAAGCAGCCACAGAAGATCACAAAGTAAATGATGAAACACAAAACGATCCGGACAGCCAAGCGGTTCAGAGTATGACTTTTATTGAAAAAAACATTTAAAATAATAGCACTTTCATCTAACTTATTGTAGACATCTTCAGAAAGAAATAAAAAGACCTAAAAAGCTGTAACATGTGATTGTTTTGGTTTTTGGAGAACTGAATTTTTAGTATACGGTCAGACATGAAAACAGCATAGGAAGAGACTAACAAAACTGATGAATTGGCTAAGACAGTATAATTTCAAGTTAAATGTAAAATAAGAATGAACGGTCTAAAATACATGAGACATCATCTGATATCAGAGGGATTGAAACTAGAGTCAGAAAAAAATTACTGTAGTTGTGCAAATGCCAAGGCCAGAAAAAGAATAGTTGTGTAAAATTTTACCGTAACCATAGATGTCCTTCTCTTCTGTATGCTACAGTATCCATAACATGAGGGAGTCCGCCTCCGGTTGACTTGTACGTTCGGCTGTTATACCAAAGTTAAAATGCTACTGCTAATGTACGTGCGACAGCCCGCATCACAGTGTACCTCAGTCATAAATGGAAGTCGGGTACAAAGCGGATGTCAGCACACACCTATCTTAGAACTGAATGCCACCAAGCACCAGCCTGAAGGGAGTGGGTATCCAGAGGCCAGGCAAGTATCAGAGGGGAAGGCAGGGAGTGAAACTATACTGCAGCATATAGAAGAGGAGGACATCTATGGTTATGGTAAGATTTTACACAACTATTCTATGTCCTTCTATTCATATGCTGCAGTATCCATAACATAAGGGAGAATGCCAAAGCTCATGCAGAAGAGGGATTGGGAGGAGAAACAGAGACATTTTCCACAAATCCATACAGAATAGCCCTGGCAAATCCTGCTCTGGACCTGGAGATGATATCCAATTTGTAGTGTTTGGGGAAGTGTGAACAGATGACCATGTAGTTGCCTCCAAAATGGAAGCTGTATCCAAACCATTAAAGAAGGCCCCAGAAGAAGATACAGCTCTAGAACAGTGTGCCTTAACTGGAGAAGGAAGATCCTTCCCATTTGCGATGTAACAGAACGTAATGGCTTTAGAAATCCAGGAGGAAATAGTTTGCTTGGATACAGGATGCCCCAGGGCTCTTGGTTGATAGGAAATAAAAAGCCTATCAGACTTACGGATGGACTTGGTCTTTACCAAGTAGTATCTGAGCTGTTTGTGCACATCTAAAGTGTGAAGGATCCACTCACTAGTGGATTGTGGAGATGGGAAGAAGGTAGGGAGATTGATGGCCTGATTCAGTGATAGCTCATTCACTACCTTGGGCATGAAAGATGGGTTGGTAAGTAGGGATACCCTTTCTAGAGAAAACTGTGAAAGGAGATTATGCCACAAAGGCTTGAAGTTCAGAAACCCATCTGGCTGAGTTAATCACCACCAGCTGAACAGTTTTCTATGTGCAATGTTGTACAGAAGAGGCCTTAGCTGGCTCAAAAGGAGCCAAGGTAAGCTTTTCCAACACAAAGCTGAGATCCCATGGGGGAGGAATTGGTTTCCTTGGTGGTCTGATGTGTAGAACTCCTTTCAAGAGCAACTTGACTTCCAACCTGGATGTCAAGGGAGGAGTCAAAGGTAAATATACTATGATGGCAGCTAAATGTGCCTTGATGGAAGAGTATGACAAGCCACTTTTCATCAGTTCACATAGGTAAGACAGGACCACTGGCGGCGCCGCAGACAGTGGTTGTAAATTGTTTTTTAGACACCAGACAGAAAACCTCTTCCATTTGGACAGATGGGATTTTCTGGTAGTGGGTTTTCTGGCCTTCTGCAGAACCTGTAGCATGTCTTCAGTGTAAATGTGTCTAAAGGGAATCAAAGCCCTATCACCTACAGAGTTAGGTTTACGGTGAATATCTGAGGGTGTATCAGAGTTCTGTTGTCCTGTGTGAATAGGTCCATCCTGTGGGGTAACTTGTGGCGCTTGCCCTTGGATAGGTGATGAAGAAGGGGGAACCAATGCTGTCTTGGCCAAAAGGGGGTCTCCAACAATATTTTTGGTTGTTTTTCTGAATTTTCAACAGAACTTTCTGAATACGAGGGAATGCATACACAAACATCCCCTTCCAAGGACACTAAAGAGTTTCCACCTTCCATGTCCCAGGGGAGGGAATCCTGGTACAACATTTGGGAAGTTGTCTGTTCATGGGGGAGGCAAAAAGATCTACTTATGGAGTACCCCCTCAATGGACCAGGTCCAGAATCGCATCCATGTTTCACATCCATTCAAGGGACTGACTCATAGACCTGCATAATTAACTTGCCATTATATTCTGAACTGATGAGATGTAAACAGCCTGTAGAGAAACGTGACTCTGTTGAGCAATCTTCCACGCATACTGAGCCAATCTGCAAAGGATGTAGGACTTTGTCCCTCCCTGCATTTTGATATACCAGTGGACTGTGGTGTCTGTGAAACATTTCAGCACTCCTGGAAGGAATCTGGACTTAAAAAATTTTTAGATCAAAGCCCCCATTTCTTTGATGTTGATATGCTCCCTTGACTGGGGGGGGGGGGTCCCAGACATCTCTCACCCTCCAATTCCCTAAAGTTGCACCCCATCCCATGTCTGACGCATCTGTGTACAGATCCTGGTTGGGGGGGCAAAGAGGCTGGAGGGAAAGGCCTAGATTTTTTGTAACCTGTGAAATCCATCACTTTAGTTCTTTGGTTAAGCAGGGCAACAGTGGAACCACAAACTCTAGAGGGTAAAGGTGTTTCCAGACTGTCCTCAGGAACCACTGAAATTTCCTTATGTGTAACTTTGCCAAGGGTACCATGGGGATAGTGGAAGCCATGAATCCCAGGAGTTGTAGGAACTCTCTGGCAATCAGAGATTGTAGTGGAATTAGTTCCTGAATGTAAGTGGTGAAAGACGGGATTTTTTTCTGGAGGTAGGCAAGTCATCATTTGGACTGTGAGAATTCTGCAGCCCAGAAAGACATGGTCCCGGGGGGGGGGGGGAGTCAGAGTAGATTTCTGAAGGTTTATGGTAAACCCCAGACCCCTCAGGAGAGACCTAGTGTAGTCAAAAGTGTAGGAAGAGTTAGCATGCGAAAGGTAGGGACTTTCAGAAAGGTGTTTGGATAACATAAATCTAAGATAGGCTCCAAGGGCCTTATTTCCTGGGGCTAGACACATCCTGGAGTAGAACCCTTTCCCCTTCTGATTTGGAGGCACCTCTTGGATGGTACCCTGGGATAGCAGGGAATGCAGGACTGGGGGAATGAAAGCCATTTGGTCCCAGGGGGATTGTGGGATATCTCTGAAGGTTGGCCTGGATTCTCAAACCATGAAATAGCCTTGTTCGATAATGGTAAGGACCCAAGGGTCCTGGGGTTATCTGTTTCCAAGCTGGGAGGGACAGGGATAGACAAAGAGAGAGAAGGGTAGAGGGGTTTAGGGCCTGGTAGTCACAAACTACCAGGTTTTGCCTGAAAGGACTGCTTTTGAGAATGCGAGGAAGGGGAAGATCTAATGGGGGTCTATTTTTCTGGTATCCTTTTTCTCCTTGGGAGTGTGACACTTAGAGGCCTTTCTCACAAAGGCTATCCTATCTGGATAATTCCTCTGGAGGCAGAGAACATGAGAAACAAAAATGTGCCTAAAAACTTGTAGCTCCTTTCCCTTTTCCTGAAGGGCTTTAAAGAGCTCTGGCGCTGCAGAACCAAATAAGGCCTTGTCATCTAAAGGTGCATCCATACGCTTGGCTTTAATATCATCTAGCAAAAGCTGCAATCTAAGTTCTGAATACCTCCTTAAGACAGACTCTGATACTGCTGATCAGGCTGAGGCCTCCACTTCATCATAAATACATTTTATGGAGTGCCTAGTAACCTGGCTGCAGGATTAAGAATGGTACATATTTTGGCCTTGCTAGGGTATCTGGTAGCTCTGAAATTAATTTAATAGCATCTGCCATAACAGCCAGGAAATATTTAGCCATATGGGTTTGGTAATTCATGGCTCTGAAAGCCAGAGTGGCAGAAGTATAAACTTTTTTGCCCAACCTTTCTATAATTTTACTCCCCTTATCAGAGGGAAGCAAGGAAGTGGAGGGTAACAACTTGGAAGTTTTATCTTCAGCTACAGAAATGGTAGAAGGGTTAGCCGACAGAGCCTTGAAGAGGAACTTAGATTCTACAAAGTGCCTGAGGATGCTATCAGGGTATTTAGGGGCTGGAGGTTGGGAGTCTGGGGACTTGGAAGCAGCAGCAAAGGCATTCAAAAAAGCAGGCAGGACAGCGAGGTGTTAGGGGACTCATCTTCTGGGCCACAAAGATCTGACAGCAGCCCCAGTTGAAAAAATCCTTCATCTGCACAATGGTCTCTCCAAATGTAATATCCTCCCAAGAAGAATCTGTGGCATGAGACTCCTCCTCTGAGGAAGCATACCCCACAGGAGAAGCAATCTGAGAGGAATAAGTTAATTACTCATCGCCAGACGAGTCTTCCTCCTCAGAGAAACTTCTTCCACAGGCCTTTTCCCAGGAGGGAGGGGGGTATGGCCTGGATAGGAGCTGGAGTTTGGAATAAGACCATAAAGGTATTAAAGAGGCTTTGTGTAAAGACCTGCCAGTCAAGGATTTGGTCAGAGGGCATTGCCTGCTGACCAGAAGAAAAATGCTTTGTTTTTCTTCTTCTTCTTAGGGTCCTCTGACATATGATGAAGAGTAGGAGGGCCAGACGTTGGAAGACATTCAAAACCTGAGAACATCTTCTTGAACCACTATCTGGGTAACCTTACATGTGCTTTCGGAAATAAGCCGTGGTTCACCCTCCAGTGACCGGTTCAGATGCCCGCGAGTCCCGCTGGGACATGCTAACAGGCTCCTTGATGCTTCCCTCAAAGTACCCATCAAAGAAGATTCTGTATTTCCTGATGCAGCCCTCATGCCTTCATCAGCCTTGGGAGGGATGCCCAGAATAGAGGGAGCAGCCGTAGGGTCAGGCTGAGGCTTATTGGCCTTCTTGGGTTGTGGCTCGTCCAAATGGTCCATCATCGGGCCCATATCCCACGCAAGGTGCTTAAGTCAGTGATTTTCCAAGTACAGCCTAAGGGAAGAGAGGCAGCTCTTAAGGGTCTTTGGGACAAAGGCCTTACAAATATCACAAGGCATGTGATCGTATTCTGGGCCTAAAGAGAACAGAGCTCATGGGCGTCTAAACCCCCTATGGGGTACTTATCCAAAACTCTAGCAAAGCCAAAGGTGACTTTTCCAAAGTGAGAGATGACCAAACAGGTGGCAAAAAAGTTCTCAGGTAGGTGCGTGCTGATGTCTGCTTTATGCCAAACATCAATTTATGGCTGACGTAGGCTGTGTGATGCAGGCCATCACACATACCTTCGCAGTAGCATTTTAACTTTGCATGAATATGTTTATGGCAAAGAAATTTAAAGTAGAGGCAAACCACAAACACCTGTTGCCTGCAGGGGATGTTGCATAATTTCAAAGTGAGATCCAGACCAAGCAAGAACCTTTACACACAGCAGATATGTTGAGTAAAGCATATTTACTAGCTGTTCATGAAGAACTGCTAGAAGAACTGCAAATTACTGGGCAAAACCACACTTGCCAATGGCAGAAGAAAAACTAAAAGAATTTCAGAAAAATGTTCTCACGCTTGACATCTTTCAACTAGGGCACTGCAAAGTGAACAGACTGTATTCACAAAAAGCTCCAGTACAGAAAGAAATTCAGTTGTACTTTTTCCTGAGGAATAAATAGGTTGTGTTCATAACAATGTTTAACGCTGGCAAAACACTAATTACAACCCACTGAGAAGGCAAATACCGGAGATGATCTGTTCATCTGTCAGAGAATTAAAATATAGATAGTGTGTATTAAGTATGCATATTTTAATTTTTTATAAAACAGGATGCTAAATATGTACCTCAATGAAGCTATACCTTATTCTCTGTGAATATTAAGCCACCTATCGTGTCGTGCCCAAACTGTCATGTCTGGGCCACATGCATTTATGCTGTAATTTTTCCTTGACACACACTTACCAGAAAAGAACTGAGGAGGATGCCTGAAATCAAGAAACCTCAGTCCAGAGCACTACTGGCATAATAGTGATAACTCAAGAGCTTTCTTCGTAAGACTAGGCAAATCACAAACTTTTTACTGGTGATAGTAAGGACTGACAGCCAAACTGTGAGAGATGAAAAAAGAAACACTGAGGGACTGAGTGGGAGTACAGGGAATTAGCTCATTTATATAGTGGATATGTGACATAACAGCTTGTGCTGGCTCTGGCATATGTCTAATCCAAAATGGGGAATGTGGAGAAAAATGCTAATTGGTGTAGAGAATAAATAAGCCTAACCACAAGAATAATCAAAAAAGATCACTGATGCTGCATCTTCACATACATCAAAAGTTTTGATCTGTTTAATTCAAGGAGTTAAAAAACATAGTGAATGATATGAAAGGTAAGTAAAGAGTAATACAAGTATATCTCTAAGACTATGGTAATACAGTGAAATTTACATCAATGGGTTATAGATGCAGGCACAATTTGAGGTTTCATGCAGACAATCAGTAGGAACTAGTTCTGCATAGATATGCCAGTGGTACATGGAATCACAGCACTTGGTCATCCTACACAGTAAGCAGCACACACATTTCAGACTAAATGGGTAGACAGACTTTTTATTATGTCCATACTCTCTGTTTCAGAGAACTTTAATAGGATGCAAGAAGAATGACACAAAGATGAAGAAAATGTTATTGTAAGGCTCCAAAGGATGCCAAGACCTACATTTATTTATTTACATTTTGTTGACCGGCTTAGCCCTAATATGCAATGCCCATTTTCATTTAGCCCCCCCAAACACACACAAGCTTTTGAAAACAAACATATGACAGAGAAAAAACATGCAAATGTTTTACAATATGCATACTGCGGGCAAATGCAATAAGATGCATGCACAAAGAGCGAGCAACAGAACAAGCACACTATGGGGAAATTCACCAATATTTGAAGTTGTTGACATACTTGGGACTCCTAGCAAACAATAAAATTTTCACTATAATCTAAGGTATGATGTACAGAATACGGAGCAGCAAAGAGAAGGAATAAGTACAATAGCTATAGAAAAACACAGAAGGGCTAGCTACAGCAGTAGGTTTACTTACGTTCCACCAAGTAAACAATACTTGAGTCACACTTTTCCAAAATTTCAGTCTTGAAGTGTTACTCAAACACTTAAAGCACAAAAATTAAAAACAAAAAAAGTTGGCAGGCCTTAGCAAATTACATACATCAACTCCACAGACGCATTATAATGGAGAAAAGGGGAAATATTCACTGAAAGTGCATCACCAGCTTGTCCAGTGCAACACACTGTGGTTAAATGAATGGCATTGTTCATTTTTATGGAAAAAATGGCAATTTAACAGTTGGCAATGAAGCGCAAGTAAGCCACAATAGAATTGGAGAAAAAGACAAGTAGTAAGCATTGAAGTAAGGGAGAAAATGAGTTTGTGACAAGAGGTGTGTGCATGTGATATGACGTTCTTCGGATTGTACGTAACAAAAGTGCTTAATAAAAAATAATTATTCATGGCTTCGTGGTTGTCAAATTGTTGGTGCTTTTTCTTTAATATTTTGGTCCTCCCCAACAATAAGCAGTCAACCTCTTCTCTCTTTTTTTTTTTGAGCAGCTAGGTTAGGGTGTTCGACCTGGTAAATCTTCTGAGACCAGATCTTTTTTTTTTTTGTAAATGTTGCCCTGATCTTACCTTCTTAATGTTTTGTATGCGAGTGTGTACGCTGAAGGCCTCTACATACATGATGAGTCTCCAGCTCTTTGGCTTGGTGTGCGAACGTTGACATCTGCCAATGCCTGTGTAATCTCTCTATCAACTGGGAACCACTTCAACAGCTGGTGGTCCAAGTGCTGTTATGTTCACTATCAACCTCTTCCTGGTACTGCTTCACATAGCCTCAATTAAATGGCAGTCACACAGCAACTGACACCACGTTTGAGGATATGCAAGCAGATATCTGCCACTCACTCCCATCCCCCCAGGATGGCTGCTCTATATCCTGAACTGCTGAGTGAACCTAACCTGGATTTAGAGTGAAAGCAGTCAAGGCTTCCTTTCTCTGCTTTCTCTGTAAATATGCAACTGACACATACTGTATCAGTTCATGCCTACGAAGCTGAGATACAAATTACATACTCTGTCTCCTGAGCTGGAATTGTACACCGAAAGCATAAATGCCAGATTGAGAGACTACAAACAACAGAAGAAAGCACTGATAAGAGAAGTGGCACACATTTGGCACAAGGTCTAGAATTCCAAAACAGCAGCTATGACCCATTTTCTATAACTGTGAAGTGACAGCTGTGTAACTGTCACTTATGTGATCCTGTGCTAAGAATGAATGCATTTGCCACACAGTTATTAAAACAATGGAATTCCATCTTCATGAGGTAAAGCTCTATGAATTATGCATGTGATTAAATGTAATAGGACATTTTAAGGTGATTCTTTTAGAACTTCAGTGTCTATTCATAAGTAGAACACAGTCTCTAAATACAGTACACTGGACGCAGAAAAACTTCATCAGTAAGAAATAAAGATGAACAAACGACAGTTCCATTGCATTGTTTAAAATACCAAATTCCACAAAAAAGAAGTTATGTAGTCACCATAATGTTCCATGTTTGTTGTCCTTGATCTCACCTTCCTTCTTGCTGGTCGGGTTCAGAGCCGATCCACTGTTCTGACTCGGCCATATTCTAAAAAGCTCAAGAGCTTCCACTGGCTCTAGGCTAGTCCCTATCCAATCATGCCTAGTGCTAGTTACCCAGATCTCGTTTGTGATAACCCATAACACTAGACTACAATATTCAGATATAAAAACTATATCAAATATATATGTATATGTATATATACATACATATATAAGAAAATCACTAAGCCATAAGTAGAAAACTCTTAGTCTAACCAACTCATAAGGCAGGAAGGGAACCAATGCCTATATAGCCAAAGATGGATAACTCCTCTCAATCTTCCAGGAAGGGGGACGGAGGGTGGGATGCAAGAAGGAAGGCTAGATCAAGGACAACAAACTTGGAATGTTATGGTGAGTACATAACTTCTTTATGTTATGTTGTCCCTATCTTGCCTTCCTTCGTGCTGGTTGGGACCATGTCCCCGGCACCTTCTCCTTGGGTGGCTCAATGGAATAGACTCATCAGAGCCATGGAACCAAAGGATGCCATGTTCCGGGAAGCCACATCTACTTTATAATGAGTGATGAAGGTATGGGGATTAACCCACGTAGCTACCGCACAAATTGAGTCTAAAGGCAGTCTGGCCTGAAAGGCAGTAGAGGCAGCTGCTTGTTCTGTGAATTATAGACATAAGTAATGGTGTTTGAAAGCCATTTTGATAAAGTTACTTTTGAGACTGAGGTTTCCCTTTCTGTTTTCTGCAAAGGATACAAACAATTGGTCAGATTTTCTGAATTCTTTTGTCCTGTGCAAGTAAAAATGTAACTGTCTATGAACATCCAGTTGAAGTTTATACTCTCTGCCTTGTTGCCATGATTAGGGAAGAATACAGGTAATTCTACTGATTGATTCAGATTGAACTCTGAGCAAACTTTTGGTAGGAAGGAGGGGTTGGTTCTGAGAGAAACTCCATCTTTGTGAAAAATTAAACAAGGGGGACGAATGGAAAGAGCTTGTAATTCTGATACCCTCCTAGCTGAGGTAATGGCGATCAAGAAAATCGTTTTCCAAGTCAAAAATTTTAGAGAACAAGAACTCGCCGGTTCAAACGGAGGAAAAACCAAGGCAGCTAGGACTATGTTTAGATCCCAAGATGAAGTAATTCTCTTATTGGGGGTCTCAAAAGGATAGTACCCTTCAGAAAAGCTTTGCATAGCCTGTGGGACATAACATTGGAACCCTCCCACATGAAAGTTGGAAATAGCAGCCAACTGGACTCGCATAGTTGCTGCTGCTGCTCCTTGGTTAAAAGTTTCGGCTAGGAATTCTAGGATCTTTGAAAAAGGTGCAGTAAAAGGATCAATATTTTTATCTGCCCAACAAGAGAACAGTTTCCATTTGCTAGTATACAGGTTCCTCTTAGAGGATTTGTATGAGGAAATTAGAATATGTTGCACTGCCGGGGAGATGTCAGGAAGCCTGGCTAAGCCGGGAAGTGGAGGAACCAAGCTGTCAACTTGAGGGTCTGTAAGGAAGGATGGAGAATGCCCGACTGATGCATAAGAAGATCTGGAACTGGGTCCGGAATCCAAGGCTCCTCCCTGAAGATGGAGCCATAGAAATGGAAACCAGATTTGATGAGGCCAGTAGGGGGCAATGAGAATTAGCTTGCAATCCACCGATTTTGCTTTCTGAAGAACCATGGGAATCACAGGTAACGGGGGAAAAGCACACAAGTCCCGGGGGCCAATTGTGAACAAGTGCATCTCTGGGTGATTGATCCGGTGGGGGGACTAGGGCGAAATGGCTGCTGCATTTGGCATTGATGGATGTGGCAAAAAGACTGCAGCAAGGCTGGCCCCACTTGCGAAAAATCTGATTCGCAATATCCTGTCTCAGGGACCACTCGTGAGGCATAAGTATAGCCCTGCTTAGCTTGTCTGCCATCACACTGGATTTCCCCGGAATGTGCGTCACAATCAGAAAGCGTTAGGAAGCCGAAGCCATTGCCATACGCATAGAGGCTCTCAACACAAGGGGGTAGGATCTGGTTCCGCCTTGCTTGTTGATGTACCACACCACTGACATGTTGTCCATCTGAACTGCAACCATCCCCATGGGGAGAGAGCTGTGACGTGCATGCAACGCCAGAAGCACCGCTCTCATCTCGAGGATGTTTATGTGTAAGTGGTACTCATGTTGTTGCCAAGTTCCATGAACGGTCTGTATAAGATAATGCCCCCCTGTCTGTGGTCACTGTGGCTACTGGTTGGGGGAGGATGAACGGTCTACCTATCGTCAGCTGAGTGGACTAAAGCCACCATTTTAGGTCCTTCTTGCAGGTCTCCGTGATGAGAATTTTGTGGGACATGGGAAGATGTCGCATGAACCATTGAGCAAACAGGAGCCACTGCAATAACCTCATGTGGAAGCATGCCAAGGGAACTAGCATTATTGCTGCCGCCATTGAGTGCAACAGTTTCAGAAAAAGAAGTTATGTACCTACCATAACGTTCCATGTTAGTTGTCTTTTTCTTGCCTTCTTTCTTGCTGGTTGGGTTTGGAGCTGATCCTCTGCTCCGACTCGGCCATCTTCAAAAGCTCGAGAGCTGCTTACTGGCTTGAGGCCCCCTATATCCCATGATGCCTGGTGCTAGATACCCAGATCTCGTTTGGTAAGTCTAACTGCTGACATAATAAGAAAGGAATCCTATCCTAGAAAACATAAATCCTACTAGAGAGACTACTAGTCGGAAAGGAAGAGGAACTCTTCTCGGTCCACTAGGATAGGGGGATGGAGGGTGGGATGCAAGAAAGAAGGTGAGAAGACAACTAACATGGAACATTATGGTAGGTACATAACTTCTTTATGTTAAGTTGTCTATCTCGCCTTCATTCTTGCTGGTTGTGACAGCGTCCCTAGCACCTAAAGTCCTGGGTGGCTCATCGGAACAGACACTCCAGAACAGTGGAACCAAAATCAGCTCTGCTCCTCGAAACCACATCCAACTTGTAATGGGAAATGAAAGTATGTGGGTTGGCCCACGTAGCCGCAGCACAAATAGATTCCATGGGCAACCTAGCCTGAAAGGCCACCGAAGTGGCTAAAGCTCTGGTGGAGTGACCTTTTGGTTTGACTGGCAATTCTTTATTCCTCAGTTGATATATAAATGTGATGATGGAAGTCAACCACCTGGATAAGGTTACTTTGGAGACTGGAAGATCTTGTTTACCCACAGCATAAGACAGGAAAAGTTGATCCGATTTTCTAAAGTCCTTAGTTCTATGCAAATAAAAAGTACAGTTTTGTACCTACCATAAATGTAGATGTCCGAACAGGATAGCATCTGCAGTCCTAACAAATGGGTTGTCCTGTCGTCAGGCAGCCCTTCGGTCGGCCGGATTCCAAAGTCTGGGTCTGGCCTCGGCTGGTGTCGCACTTCACCCGACGTCATCTCTGCTGGTCTTCGGGTATAAAGGCATCAGCCGACGCCATTTTCCTCAGTGTTTCTTGCCCCAGATGCCAGTTGCCCTCTTGGAAAACTAAATTTTGGGTAAATGCCAATGCTTCCAAAAAAAAGGTAGGCAAACACAAAAAATAAGCATGTATGTACATATATACAAACAAATACACCATAAGAGACCCCCCCCAGCTAGCTATTAGGAGGGTAAATACCCTAGGAATACCACAGAGGGGAAGGAGGGTGGGTAATCCTGACTGCAGATGCTATCCTGTTCGGACATCTACATTTATGGTAGGTACAAAACTGTACTATGTCCTTCAAGGATGCATCTGCAGTCCTAACAAATGGGTAGAATACCATAGCCAAACTAGGGGAGGAGGAAGAAGAATTATGGTGTAGTTAGGATCCCTTGCAATACAGCAGTGGCAAACCCTGCTTGGGATCTAGAGTATAGAGGTAAGTTATAATGCTTGGCAAATGTATGCACGGAGGTCCAAGTAGCCACCTCAATAATGTCCTTGGTAGCCTCGTAAGAAAGCTGTGGTAGTGGCTGTAGCCCTTGTAGAGTGAGGTCTTATGTTCTGTGGAATTGGTTTTCCATGGTAGGAGTAACAGAATCTTATGCAATTTCCTATCCACTTGGAGATTGTCTGTTTGGAAATTGCTTTTCCTTCCCTTCCTGTTGCATAGGCTACTAGAAGCTGGTCAGTTTTTCTATTGCCCTTGGTTCTGTCCAGGTAGTAGCGCAACTGTCTATGTACATCCAAGGTATGCAGCAGTCTTTCCCCCCTGTTCTGTGGATTGGGAAAGAAGGTAGGTACGTGGATTGCCTGGTTTAGAGACACTCTGGATACCACCTTAGGGATAAATGTAGGATTAGTTCTCATGGATACTCTATCTTGATGGAAGATTAGGAAGGGTTGTACTGCCATTAAGGCCTGTAGTTCCGAAACCCTTCTTGCTGAAGTAATTGCCAGTAGGAAAGCAGTTTTCCAGGATAGGTGTTGAAGATCTGCTGTTGCTGCTGGTTCGAATGGAGGGAGTGTCAATTTTTCAAGCACAAAGTTCAAGTCCCATGCTGGTAATGGTGGCTTCCTAGGAGGTTTTACATTCTTGATTCCTCTGAGGAACTGCCTGAGTAGAGGATGTGAGAAGACAGGGGGATCGAAGCTGTATTCTGCAGAAATAGCTGATGCATGTATCTTGATGGAGGAATAGGACAGGCCTGTATGGAGAAGCTCTGCCAAATACTCCAGGATGTTGGCAATATCTATCTTTGACATCTTTTCCTCTTTCAGAGCTCCAAATGACAAACCTTTTCCATTTCCCTGCATAGTTCCTTCTTGTAGAAGGTCTGCGGGCCTCCAGGATAATGTCTTTAACCCTTTGGGATAAATCTGGGTTAGTTGCTGTTATGTAATGTTCCAGGCAGTTAGTTGCAGAGTTTTTAGATTTGGATGCATGATGTTGTAGTCGTTCTGAGTTAACATCAAAGGCATCAGGGGTAGTGTCCACGTTCTCCCCCGAGACATGCTCCTCAGCAATGGATACCAGTGTTGTCTTGGCCAATTTGGAGCTATCAGAATTATCCTTGGACGCTCCTCTTTGATTTTCAGTAGTACCTTGTGTATCAAAGGAAGAGGTGGAAATGCATATGCTGTCAGGCCTTTCCAACTGAAGGATAGAGAGTCCACCTTCCATGCAAGTGGGTGGTATGTCCTTGTGCAGAATTTCTTGAGCTGGTGATTGAGTGGGGATGCGAATAGGTCTATTTGTGGCATTCCCCATTTCTGTGCGATGGCCTTGAAGATGTCCGGGTGTAGCATCCATTCGTGAGCATCCGAGGTAGTTCTGCTTAACATGTCTGCTAGGATGTTTTCTTTTCCCGGTACAAATATTGCCTGTAACTGAATGTTGTAGCTCAGAGCCATATTCCATAGGTCCGGAGTCATTCGGCATAGGGGGTATGAATGAGTGCCTCCCTGTTTGTTGATGTACCACATAACTGTGGTGTTGTCTGTCCTTATCATCAAATGGCCTTCTTTGAGGAATGGTCTGAAATTCTGGATTGCTAGTTTTACTGCCAGCATTTCTTTTTGATTTATGTGCAGGTGCAGTTGATCTGGGGTCCATAATCCTTGTATGCATTTGTCCAGCATGTGGGCCCCCCAACCTAGGTCTGAGGCGTCCGTTGTGATGGTTTGGCTTGCTTGAAAGTTGTGGAAGGGCAAGCCTGGGTTTGACTGGCATGCTTGAGCCCACCATAGGAACTCTTGTTTCAGGCATGGGATTAGTGGTATTTCGGTTTCTAAGCTGTGCCTGTGTTGAGACCATAAATTCTTTAGGTACCACTGTAGTTTTCTCATATGCAGTCTGGCATGGGGGACCGGGATTATGCATGATGCCATGAAGCCTAAGGCCTGCAGTACTTTCCTTGCTGTTAGTTTGTTCTGCTTTGTTAATGCCAAGAAGTAAAGAGGGAGTTCTTGTTTTTCTGCAGTTAGGAATGCCATCTGTTTTACTGTGTCCAATTCTGCACCCAAGAATGTTCTTGTTTGGGATGGTATTAGTCTTGACTTTTTTAAATTGACTGTGTATCCCAGGGCTTGTAGTAAGCAAATGACTCTTTGTAAGTCTTTTGTCAGCTTGCTTTTGTTGTCCGCTTGTATCAGGCAGTCGTCCAGGTATGGATAAATTTGGATTCCCTGTAGCCTGCAATGAGCGATTACTGATGCCAGGCATTTTGTGAATACTCTGGGCAGTAGATAAGCCAAAGGGCAATGCTGAGAATTGATAATGCTCTGATCCTGCAAGAAATCTGAGGTATCTTCTGCAATTTGGTCGTATGGGGACGTGCAGGTATGCCTCCTTGAGATCTAGAGTTACCAGCCAACACTCCTTGCCCAGCATGGGAAGAAGTTGCTGTAAGGTCAGCATTTTGAATTTTGGAACAATGATGAATGTGTTTAAGGCGGACAGGTCGAGAATAGGTCTCCAACTTTTCTCTTTTCTTGGTACTAGGAAGAGTCTGGAGTAGAATCCTTTGCCCTGTTCTGTTGGTGGTACTCTTTCCACAGCTCTCATCTTTGTTAATTGAGCTATCTGTTTTAGAGCTTCTGTTTTCTGATTTGGAGGTAGGTTTGGCATTCCTCTTTTACTGGTAAGGTGTGGAAATGAAACCTGTAGCCTTGGTCTATAGTCTGCAAAATCCACTTGTCTTTTGTGATATAGTGCCAATTTTTTGAAAATAAGGCTAACTTTCCGCCTAAGGGTGCTGCTATTTGTTCCCTGGTAGGCGGTGTCAGAGCCAAGTCACTGTGATTGTCCTGTTGCAGTGGCAGTGGTTGTGTCTGTGCCTCGCTGGTTATTGCCCTGCCACTGGCGTCCTCTGTAGGCACCTCCTCTGGATTGATTTCTGCCTCTGGAACGTCTATTCCTGCCTCTCTGAGATTTAGAGGAGTCTGGAAAGGACCAATTTTTGGAAGGCCAGTTCCTGCTAAACCTTGGGGCTGAACCTGTAAGAAATCTTTAACTGTTTGTACAGATTTTGCCTTCTCTTCCATTTTCTTCATTACTTGCTGGGCAGGAGAACCAAATAGACTGGCCTTATCCATAGGAGCATCTAACAGCTTTGCTTTAACATGATCCGGCAAGACCTGTTCTTTCAACCATGCATGCCTTCTTATAACTGCCAGTCATGGCTGATCTAAATGAAGCCTCCAGTGCATCATAGCCACATTTTAAAGAATGGTTACTAACCTGCTGAATGTTATTCACCATTTCTAAAACATATTTCTTATCTAAGGAATCATCAGAGGACAGTTTCTTAGTTAACTGATCAAGCATAAACTCTTGGTATTGGATCATATGAAACTGACAGTTCAAAGCTCTAGCTGAGAGAGTAGCAGAGGTGTAAACTTTTTTACCCCATCTCTCTAAGGACCTGGATTCCCTTTCAGAAGGGAGAGGGTTTTTGCCGAGGTCGGCTACTGCCTTAGGCCCCTGGGAGATAGTCTCAGGATCTGCAAGTGGGGCCTTGTATAGGTGGTGATGAGTGTCCGGTACCCTGTAAAACCTATCGGGTTTGGCAGGGGCTGGAGGTAAAGTATCAGGAGCAGTGCAAACATCATTAAATGCATCATCCACAACAGGAAGAACTGGAGGTATAGCTAAGGGCCTATGTTGCGGTAAGTGTAGAAAGGTCCTAAGCCTTTTTCTTGAATCTGAGAAATCTTGTCCCTGCCATTGGAATTGCTCTCTCATGGCATGTAAGGTTTCCCCAAAGGAAAATTCCTCTGGTGGAGAGGCAGATGGAATAGATTCTTCAGCATCTGAATCTTCATAAGTAGAAAAAGGAGCCTCTGGATGGTCTGTAATGTCTGAATCATCAGAAGAATCATCTGAGGACACTCGCTCTGGGGGCTCTGCTCTAGGTCTCTTTTCTGGAGGCTGAGAGGCCCTGTCTGGGTGAGACTGGGATCCCCTTATTAAAGAGATGAGATCCTCTGCCAGAGTAAGCATTTGAGAACTGGAACTGGGCCTGTGTGAGGGGGGCTTAACAGGCACTGATTTAGCAGTTTTGGCTGCTTTAGCCCTGGCAAAGGCCTTAATAGACATGGCTGCAGGAGGCCTAGCAGCACCACGTGCTGGGGTAGAGACATCCAAAGGGATGGTGTCCGATAATTCTAGAGGAACCACATTAGTAGGCAAAACTTCAGAGGCCGATTCAACTAGGGTAGCAGGAGCCTCGGTAGTAGTCATGGATTCGGCTGAAGATTGACCCGTTTGCTCGGTTTCGGCCGAAACCGAGACACTCGCGGTTGCTTAACCGTGGTTTCGCCGAAACCGCGGACCGCGAAAGTGTCGGTCTTTTCTTTGCGTTTTTTAACAATGTGAGAAGTCGGAGGATCCGACGGCATAATGTACGCAAAATCTGAGCCGAAAAACTGTTCAGCAAACTCCGACCGACGCCTAAGCGTTCGTCGGTTGAAGGAAGCACAGGCTAAACAGGCTGCTACGTCGTGATCTGGGCCTAAACAAGGTAAGCAGTAAGAGTGGAAATCTTTATGAGGTATTTGTTTCCCACAAGTTAAACAGTTATTTACTTTTTCTGACATCGGCTGAGGCAAGAAAGAGTCCCCAACGGGGTACTTAGCTTTTTAGAAGTCTTCGAAGTAGTATTCGGTAGTAGTAATCTCTGGATCTGACCGACCGGCACTTGCGAACAGCTTCTGCTTCGGGCGCCACTCGGCAAGAAAGACTGAGAAAAATGGCGTCGGCTGATGCCTTTATACCCGAAGACCAGCAGAGATGACATCGGGTGAAGTGCGACACCAGCCGAGGCCAGACCCAGACTTTGGAATCCGGCCGACCAAAGGGCTGCCTGACGACAGGACAACCCATTTGTTAGGACTGCAGATGCATCATTGAAGGACATGTGTAGTTGCCTGTGAACATCTAACTGATGCAACTTATATTCCGCCCTGTTGGGAGTGGTTAGGAAAAAACACTGGGAGGACTATGGACTGATTTAAGTTATTCTCTGAAGAGACCTTAGGAAGGAAGGAAGGATTAGTCCTGACAGCAGCCCTGTCATTGTGGAACATGAGGTACGGAGGACGGATAGAAAGAGCCTGAAGTTCCGAAACTCTTCTGGCTGAAGTAATTCCAGGATAAAAACTTCAAGGAACAAGAAGCTGCAGGTTCGAAAGGGGGCAAAATTAGAGAAGCTAAAATCAAATTTAGATCCCACGGTGGTGGGTGATCTCTCACTTGGGGCCTGAGCAGAGTGGTCCCTTTGAGAAAGGCTTTACATAGCTTATGAGACATGATATTGTTTTCCTACAGGCCAATGTGAAAATTTGAAATTGCAGCTAACTGAACTCTAATCGTAGCAGAAGCAGACCCAGCATGGAAGAGTTCCGCAAGAAATTCCAAAATGTAGTGTACAGGGGCTGAAAAGTGGTCTATACTCAGTCTCTGCCCAGGAAGAAAAACGTTTCCACTTACTAGCATACGTTTTTCTAGTCGTAGACTTGCGCGATGACAAAATGATTTCACGCACAGAGGGGGAGATATCTGGAAGCCTGGCTAAAGTTGGAAGTGGAGCAACCAAGCAGTGAGCTGGAGAGATCGTAGGGATTCGTGCAGCCCGCCTGATTGATGAATCAGAAGGTCTGGAACTAGGTCCAGAGTCCAAGGCTGCTCGAGAAGATGGCGATGCAGGAACGGGAACCATATTTGTCGAGGCCAGTAAGGAGCAATGAGGATCATTTTGCAGCCCAATACGGTAGCTTTCTGTATTAGCTTCGGGATTAGGGGAAAGGGAGGGAAAGCATAAAGAAGTCCCTGAGGCCAATCGTGGACTAGAGCGTCTCTGGGGGAATGTCTGGGAAGTGGAAGGAGAGAGAAGTTGCTGCACTTGCTGTTCAAGGGAGTTGCAAAAAGGTCGCAGCAAGGTTGGCCCCATTTGCGGAAGATTTGGTCCGCAATTACCTGATTCAGAGACCACTCGTGAGGCATAAGAATTGCTCTGCTCAGCCTGTCTGCTATGATGTTGGACCTCCCAGGGATGTGCGTTGTGATCAGAAACCGTTGGGAAGAGATCGCCCACTGCCAGAGTCTGAGTGCTTCTCGACATAGGGGGTAGGACCTGGCTCTACCCTGCTTGTTGATGTACCACACTACTGACATATTGTCAGTTTGAATTGCAATGGTCCCGGTAGGAAGAGAGTCCTGTAGAGCTTGCAACGCTAACAGCACTGCCCTCATCTTCAAGACGTTTATATGCAGATGGTACTCGTGAGGTTGCCAGGTGCCTTGGACTGTTCTGCCCTGATAATGCCCCCCCCACTCAATCAGGGAGGCGTCCGTGGTCACCGTAGCAACTGGAGGGGGGAGTACAAATGGTCTGCCGTGGGACACTGATGTGGAGACCATCCACCACGCAAGGTGCTCCTTGCATGCTTGTGTGATCATAATCATGTAAGACATGGGAAGCTGCTGGAAGGACCATTGGGTGAACAGAAGCCACTGAAGAATCCTCATGTGAAAACAAGCTAGAGGGACAAGTATGATCGCTGCTGTTATGAGACCCAGAGTTTGGAGGACGAACCTGGCTTGGATTTTTTTGCATGCTAATAAAACCTTCACATGTTGGCGAATCACTAATACCCTGTCTGGTGGAAGGCTTGCTAACATGTCTTTGGTATTTAAATTTGCACCTATAAAGGTGATGGATCAACAGGGCGACAATGCAGACTTTTCAAAATTTATTGTGATACCTAGCCTGGAGCAAGTCTCGATAGTGCAGTCTCTGGCTCGCAGAAGGTGATGCCTGGTGGTAGCAGTGAGGAGCCAGTCATCTAGATATGGAAACACCTGGAATCCTTGCCGTCTCAGGTGAGCGGTAACTACTGCCATACATTTGGTGAACACCCTGGGGGCTGTGGTGAGACCAAAGGGCAGAGCTCTGAACTGATAATGGCTGGCTCCCAGCCAGAAGCGAAGGAATCTTCTGGAGAGTCTGTCCATTTTGATGTGGTAGTCCTGAAGATCTATAGAGCACGTCCCATTGTCCTGACCCAGGAAGGGTAAAATGGACTGTAGCGTGACCACCTGAAACTTCGTTCTTTGTACAGACCTGTTCAGTCTGCTGAGATCCAGAATGGGTCTACAGTCCCCTGTCTTTTCTGGTACCAAAAAGAACCTTGAGTAAATTCCGGATCCTTGTTGGTCTGCTGGGACTTGCGGAATGGCCCTTTTTCTTAGCAGTTTTGAGACTTCTTGAACTGCTTGGTCCATTAGATTGGGTGGAACGTTTGGAAGGGACTTGTTTAACTTTACGGGGGTGTGAACAAATGGAATTCTGTAGCCTCCGGATATAACAGACTGTACCCATCTGTCTTGTGTTATGTCTTGCCAGGCTCTTGGGTACAGCGATAATCTTCCCCCGACTGCCTCCACAGGTGGGCAGTCGGGCAACCCTTCAGGGATGCTGGAAGGGCTTCTCAAAGGAGGATTCTCTGCTGCCCTGATTTTGCGGACCCCCTCTGCCACGAGGGCGGCGTCTATTATTGTTCCCTCCTCTGCCCATGGAGGGGAACTCACCACGTGTGTCCGGCAAGGCGAGCTGGGATTTCCGGAACCACATCTTCCCACTCTTCTGACCCTTGGGATATGGTCTGGAAGGAGTGGAAAAATGGACTCCTACGGCAGAGAGAGTCTTGCCTTCCTGCTCACACCTGGTAAGGGTGTCCTTCACCTGTGATCCAAAGAGAGAGGAACCATCAAAGGGGGTGTTGGTGAAAGACGCTCTGAAAGGTTCCGCAAAGTTACATAGCCGCATCCAAGCGTGCGTCCTTAGGGCAACGCTTGTACCTGCAGCTCTACTCGCACCAACGACTGCATATGAAATGAGCCTCATGGAGGAGTTTACCACTGAATTAAGAGTCGCCAGCTGGGAGGCTGCCTTAGCCTGTGCCCCCTCAGCTGATGGATCTCGGACGGTATCTCCAAGCTCTTTAAGGAGATCCCTTTGAAGACGGGTAAAGTGGCACAAATAATTCAGGGACCTGATGGAAAAGGTCGCTGAAGAGAACATCCACTTCCCATATCTGTCCATCGTCCTGGACTCCTTGTTAGGGGGATGGACAGATGAAGAAGTTGCTGCCAACTCCTTCTTTGTGGCCGCCGCTACCACCATGGCATCAACAGGGACACCTATAGTCAAAAACTGTTTGTTCTGTGGTGCAGTAATGAATTTGGCAGGTCTTCTGGGGGTCGGTTCCACTGTGTCTGGAGCTGACCACGCCTTCCGAGCCACCACAGACATCAGTGGGTCGAAAGGTTTAGACACCCAGGAGGTGGAAGGTCGGGATCCAAACGCGTCCAAGAATACCGACTCATCCTCGGAAGGGCTTAGGGCAGTCCAGTTCCCCCTCTGCCTAAGCATCTCAAGGATGTCTGAGAAGGAGACATCTTCAGAGGGGGATCTTGGGGACCCATCCGAACCCTCTAAGTCGGTATCTGATGTGACAGACTCAAGGGAGTCAACATGCTTCCTCTTGCATTTCCTCTTATGAGGGGGCTCCTCTGAATGATCAGGGGAGGCCTCGGAAGTGGAAGATGCACCCAAAGGGGTGTCCTGGAGCACTGGATCCCCACGCTTGGGGTCTGGAAGAGGGGCAGAGGCTGACGCAGGCACCATAGGGGGAGGAGCAGATGGGGTCGATCGTGGGACTGACTCAGGGGCCAGTACACTCATCACCTCGAAGGCGTCCCTGCCCAGATGCAAAGAGGGCTCTGGTTCCGAAGAAACCAGAATCCTTCTCCGCACCGAGGGGGATGGCTCCGAGGCAGATGTGGGAGCCGAGCTCACCTGAGCCGAAGCCCCGAGGGGGAGAGCGGGGGTCGGACAAGGGTCCAATGCCACTCGCCCCCTCGGAGCCGACGAGGGAGTCCTGGCGCCCAGATCCCTCCAGGGACGGTACAATGAAAGGGATCAGAGCCAATGACGGAACTGAAGGAGAAGGTATCGGAGCCGATGGTTCCACGACTCGAACTCCGGCTCCGAGCTCAAAGGATGAGTCGGAGGAATATCATCTACAGACGTGGACGGAGCTGACACCGGATGAGGGAGGCTGGACAACATTTTGGCTAGGGCCTGCAATTTTAGCAGCCTACTGACCAATCTTTCCAAGGCATGGTCCGAAAGTCTCGAGGACCAAGAAGAGTGGGATGAGTGATGACTACGCTCCGACTGGAGCAGAGGTGATCTCGCAGCCAAACGTATCGACTCCAGAGAAGGAGACGTGGATCTTTTTTTGACTCTCCGATGGCTCCGAGGAATGTGTCTGAGCCGACTGGGAGGGAGGAACATCGGTTCCAGCCGGAGCCGAGATGGATGGTATAGCTTCACCCAACGATGGCTCCGAACTGGGAGCCGAAGGTTTAGGTGGCCTGGAAGATTTCCCAGGCTGAGCCTTAGCCGGTGAATCTTGGAGCTTAAGCAAACCCCTCAGGATCAACTTGTTTTTGCGCTCCTGCAGAACTCTTGGACTGAAAGCATGGCAAATCGAACAAGAGTCCTGCAGGTGCATGGCACCCAGACAATAAACACTAAGTGTGACCATCTGTCAGATATCTTCTGACAGCATGAGTCACACTTCATGAATCCGAACGGCTTAGGATCCTTGGACATCCTGAAGGAAAACCAAGGAACAAAGAACACACACAGAAAGGCTAAAGTAACTAACCACTAAAAATTACACAGTACAGTTACAACAACCAAAACTACAAGCACTACTACAAACAAAAACTACAGTTAACCATCACTAAACACTAACAGTGATAATAAAGGAAAATTTTTTTTTTTTTTTTTTAAAGGAGATGGAGAGAAAAGGTTATACTCTAACTTAAACGGAAAACCTTTCTGAGGTAAGTTAAGGGAGAGAAGGGGGGAGGGGAAACTCTCCAATTAAAACGAGTTTCTGAGAAGTAACAAGGATTAGGAAGAGACTACCTACAATACAACAGTTTTATCTAAACAACTAATTCTACACTAAAACTGGCAGTTTTATGACAAGAAAAACGATAATAAAGTTTTATACGACCTGAGCTAGTAGAACAACCTCGCAGCAGAAGCGGCAAATGAGATCTGGGTATCTAGCACCAGGCATCATGGGATATAGGGGGCCTCGAGCCAGTAAGCAGCTCTTGAGCTTTTGAAGATGGCCGAGTTGGAGCCGAGGATCGGCTCCAAACCCAACCAGCAAGAATGAAGGTGAGATAAACAACTTAACATCAAATCTTGCTTGAGTCATTTTCCTCCCAATTAAAATCGCAACTTGGTGTCAAAAGGTCGACAGCCTCTTCTGACGCAATTTTGCTATCATGTCTTTGGTATCTAAATCTGCTCCTATAAATGTAATATATACTGACAGGGCAACAAGGCAGTCTTTTCGTAGTTTATAGTGATGCCTAACAGAGCAGTAGCGGATTGTGGTGTCCATTGTCTCGGTTAGTCGATGCTCGGTGGTGGCGGTAAGGAGCCAGTAGTCCAGATGTGGAAACACCCAGAATTCTAGACACCTGAGATGAGCCATGACTACTGCCATGCATTTGAACACCCTGGGGGCTGTGGCGAGGCCAAAACTCTGAACTGGTAGTGACTGGCTTCCAGCCGGAAGCATAGAAATCTCCTGGATCACCTGTCCAGCTTGATATGGTAGTACGCATCCTGGAGATCGATGGAGCACATCCAATTGTCCTTTCCTAGGAAGGGAATTATGGACTGCAGTGTCACCATCCAGAACTTTGTCTTCTTGACAGACTTGTTGAGTCTGCTGAGGTCCAAAATAGGCCTCCAGTTCCCTATCTTCTTTGGTACTAAAAAGAACCTTGAGTAAGTTCCGGACCCGATTTGGTCCGCGGGGACTTCTTGGATGACTCTTTCTTAGCAACTTTTGAACTTCTAGAGATGCTTGTTCCCTTAGATTGGGTGGCATATCTGGGGTGGATTTCTGTTTCCTGGGAAGAGGTGACATGGAGAAAGTAATACTGTATCCCCTGGATATTATCGACTGTACCCATGTGTCTTTTGTGATATTTTGCCAGGCTTCTGGGTACAGTGACAATCTTCCCCCGACTGCCTCCAGAGGTGGACAGATGGGACTCCTTTCAGGAGAGCTGGAAGGGCCTACCAGAGAATGTATCTCTGTCGCCCTGACTCTGGAGACCCCCTCTACCCCAAGGGTGCATCTCCCATTATTCCCCCCTCTGCCCCGGGGGGGAAATATCATGAATTGTATCAGGCGAAGCTCCATGGGATTTCCAGAACCACTTTTTTCGACCTTTGGGATAAGGTCTAGAAGGTGCGGAAAAACGTACTCCCATGGCAGAGTCTTGCCATCCTGCTCGCACCTAGTGTCTCTTACCTTCGGCCCGAACAACGACGAGCCATCAAAAGGGGCGTTAGTAAAGGAAGACTTGAAGGGCTCCACAAATTGACAAAGGCGCATCCAGTAATGTCTCTGCAAGGTGACTCCTGTGCCTGCATCCTTGCTCGCTCCATCGGCTGCATAGGAAATAACATGCATGGAGGAGTTAACTAACGAAGATAAGGTTGCAAGCTCAGAAGCAGTTCTATCTGCAGCTCCAACAGCTGTAGGATCCTGTCGAATATCTCCAGCTCTTTCAGTAGATCCCTCTGAAGATGGGTGAAATGGGATAAATAATTCAGTGACTCGAGAGTAAAGGCCACTGATGAAAAGACACGCTTCCCGCATATGTCCACTGTATGAGACTCTTTGTTCAGCGGATGGAGAGAAGTGGAGGTCTCTGCTAATTCCTTCTTAGTGGCCACCGCCACCACCATAGCATCAACTGGCACACCCCTGGATAGGAAAGGTTTGTCATCTGGTGCAGTTATGAACTTATTGGGCCTCCGCAGAACTGGTTCCGGAGAACTCCATGCCTCTCGACTTACTAGCCTTAGCAGCGGGTTGAAGGACGGAGATATCCAAGAGGTGGAGGTTCAGGAACCGAATGTATCCAGGTGTATGGACTTGTCTTCAGAAGGGGAAAGGGACTTCCAGCTAGTCCTTTGCTTGAGGATTTCCAGGATGTCAGAGAATCCTCAGAGGGGGACCGTAGGGACCCCTTCTGAGTTCTCCAAGTCCATGTCTGATGTCAGGTACTCAGGAGAGTCCACATGCTTCCTCTTATATGTCCTCTTCCGAGGGATCTCCTCAGAGGGATGCTTGGGGAGGTTTCGGAAGGAGGGGGTCGCCCAATGGGGAGTCTTGAGGCACTGGTTCCCTACACTTAGAATGGAGGGGAGGTGAGAGGGAAGGCACCGGCTTCGGAGGGGACATAGCAGCTAAAGCCGAGGGATTTGCTGTCTGAGAGGACAGCACACTCCTCATCACCTCAAAGGCACCACATTCCTGGCCCGATAGGGTCCCCTGGCTCCAAAGGGTCAAGAGACCTCTCCCACACTGAAGATGATGGCTCCGAAGTCGATGTGGGAGCAGAACTCACCTGCGCTGAAGTTCCAAGGGGGAGAGTGGGGGCAGATAAGGGTCCGATGCCACTCCCACCTCGGAGTAGACAAGGGAGTGTCGGCTCCCAGATCCCTTGATAGGAGGTATCGAGGAGACTGGAGCGGATGTGAGCACAGAGAGACAGGAGGTTTTCGGAACAGACTGTTTCACCACAATGACTTCCATGCACTCTGGCTCTGAGCTCAGGTGAGTCGAAGGAGGAATAGATGATCCGGCGGGGGTAGAGTAGTCGGCTCCACATCCATACGGGCACAATAAGATTTTGGAGAGAGCCAGTGTCTTGAGTAGCCTCTTCACCATCCTCTCCACATTGTCTGAGAGGTTCCTGGATGTCCGAGAGGAGTGGGTGGACAATCAGTGACTGCTCACCACAGACTGGAGAAGCAGTGACTATGGAGCGGACCACACCAGTTCCAAAGAAGGAGACCTAGTCCTTTTTTGATTCCTAGATGGTTCCAAGGACACTGACGGAACCATAGGAGATAAAGTCTTGTCAGATAGAACAAACTGGAGGATTTGTCTTTTAGCTTCGATGGCTCCAAGGTTGGAACCGACAGATGTCAGTTTGGAGGACTTTTCAGATTTTTTTAACCTGATTCCCTTCCATAGAGTCAAAGGGAACTTTTAATAAACCCCTCAATATAAGTTTGTTTTTGCGCTCCTGCAGGACTCTGCTGCTGAAAGCATGACAAATGGAACATGAGTCCTGCAGGTGCACAGCTCCCAGGCAATAAACACAACTAGTTTGTCCATCAGTCAGCGACATTTTTTGGGAGCAAGAGTCACACTTCTTGAATCCAGAAGAATTGTATTCCTTGGGTACTTCTTTAGACATTGCTGATAAGCACAAAACAGCAACAAGCACAACACAAAACTATAGCTATAGGAGAAGTATACCACTCTACAACAGCAATCACAAAAAACACTATCTAAATTATTATTATTTTTTTTTACATAGAAGCGGAATATAAAGTAAGGGGGAGAGCCTCTAAGTTAAACGACAACTCCCCCAACCAAGAAGAGCCTCTAACAAACAGTTAACTCCTTAAGCAGAAAAAAGGGAGAAGGAAGGAATAAGGGGAAACCCTCTAACTGAAGTGGGTGAAAGCAAGGGTGAATCCTCTAAAAACGGATTTGCAAGGGAATAGGCCTGAGGAAAAAAATGACGGCCTGAACAACAGCAACAGTCAAAACAGAAATGGAGATCCTAAAACAACTACTACTACTCTATAGAAAGACTTCCTTAAAATTTTTAGGGTTTAGTAGAGAATATAATAAGAAAAAGCAAAAACTTAGCCTGAGCCAGTCTCCAGCAATCTTGAAGCTTCAAGCAGCAAACGAGATCTGGGTAACTAGCGCTAGGTATGATGGGATAGGGACTAGCCTCGAGCCAGTGGAAGCTCTCGAGCTTTAGAATACGGCCGAGTTGGAGCAGAGAATCGGCTCTGAACCCTACCAGCAAGAAGGAAGGTGAGATAGGGACAACATAACATTCATATTTTCACGAATAGTCAGCAAATCCAAATTCTTTAAGTTTAGCAGATTTTCCTAAAACTAAAACTAAATAAACTGTGGTCTTCCTCAGCAGTAAACACATTCATAATCCCTGTTATGGCTGGGATTCCAAGTCAACAACTAGCACAGTACTTCAGTAGGAGTGTAGTGTGCTACAATAAACCTGATGCATTCTTGTTTGAAAAGGTTCTGCACTGGTAAAAGCCCAAAATAATATGACTTGTTTCGTTTTTTTCCAACGGCCAAGGACATTCATTACACAAGCTGCAAGGTGATGTGTAGGTTAGTCTTAGTTTAGCAGGGGTGCCAGTCTACAACAAAGACTGTTTAAGAGGTTCACTAATTTTGGCAGATTCAAAGCAAGTATTTGCCAATATGTACATGGTCAGATCCCAGCAGTCTCTTGGAAGATGCACATTAGCATCAATTAGAACTACCATGTTGGCAAGGAGTGCATTAGTCTGCGGTTGCAGAGCATGCAAACTAAACGTCTCGGATGCCACTGGATTTTTCTCAAATGTTATCTTGGTTAACTAATAAGATGACTGCAGGAAGGAAGATCACAATGCGTTCAGAAACTTTATTTATTTGACATTTGTTTACCGGGGTAGTCTGACTGGGTCTAAGGAATCCATTTTCAGCAGAGGCCCAGGGAGAAAAGCTCCACATACAGTACAATAAAAATGCAGTGCAAAAGTACAAATCATTAAATATTGCTGTGATGGCCTGTTGCTGAGAGAACTGTAACAGAATGGACTGGATCTCTATTCTCCTGTTTTAGAAGAAACCATTCTCATTAATACTGAATTTATGAATGCTCCTAAGAAATATGCTGATACTGAGGGAGTCCAGATAGATTTCTTGCAATTTGCCATTATTCCCAGAGGCTAGAACAGGGTAGTGGCTTGATTGATGTGTTCTTTCTGAATTTGTTTAACTTTGCCATAATCCGGGAATCATCCAGACAGGAAAAAAATGTGGTTGTCATCTGATGCGCAAAGACCAAAATTAAACATCTGGTAAATATTCTGGGGGCAATGGATAACTCAAATGACTGCGATAACAGAAAATGATGATGGCCTATTTGGAAGTTGAGATACTGTTGTACAAGAACAGTCTCACTTGAATGTTAAAATATGCACATTTGACATGTCTAATCTAGTAAAAAAGGGGGGGGGGGTGATGCCAATCCCAATCTGATAGAGGATGAGCTGCCAGGCTGACGGAGAATGAGCTATCAATCCATGTGCTAAATGAATGTGTGTGGGGTTAAATATCTCTGGAGTTTCTGAATACATTCTACAGCATAACCTGTTGAACTGCTTGCATCACCCATTTGTTCATAATTATCTTATGCAGGCACAGACAAACTTCCCTCCAAGGGTCACAGAGGGACTAGGGGAAGGTAGTTGTAATCTGTAAAATCTCTATTACTGCACTTGAATTACAGCTAGCTGATTTTCTTTAAAGTGACCTTGCAGATGAAGAACCTAAGAAAATCCTTCCTTATAAAATGATTTCTTAGTACTATTATTGTGCCTGAGGAGCAAAAGGCACATTACATACCTTTGAAAGATTACCTTGGTTTGTCTTTCTTTTCTAAGTCAACTATAATATGATCAACAGGTTAACAAAATAAAATCTTCCAAACTTCTGACTTCATTTCTTCATTATAAGACTCTGTAATTAGCCAATCTATCTTTCCGATGATCACCCCATTCATGTCGGCTGTTGAAGCAGTAGCCAACGCATCAGAAGCGATTTCAGTGCAAGTACTCCACTGATAGCTACTGCTGCAACTAGTTCTGCTCTACAAGTGACATTACCATTAGGAATAGACTGCAGATTTTCCTGAACCTATTCCAAAATTGGGCTCTGATAAGAAACCAGGAGAGTCAGAAAATGTAAAACTCAAATCCCTGAGGTGCTAGATTTGTAAACCGTTTCACAACATTTATCCAGTAACCTTAAAACATTATCCAATGAGAATGAGGCTAAAGGAAACATTTTTCAGTAAAGACAAAAAATGTAAAATCAATTTCATACAAATTACACTAGTCCTCTTTATCTAAACAGGATCTGTACCTTCTATCATATTTCTGGATCTATAAAGTGAACATTGGGAGAGTTTTTGCCTTCAGCAAATGAACAAAATATTACAGTGTAGAAGTGTCATCTACCTTATATCCAGGAGGCTCATCATTTCTCAGTACCTCTTCTCTGATGGCGCACTAAACATAGGCCAACCAAATCAACCTCTCATGAAGTTCAACACTTCCATGAAGGAAAAATATTCTGGTGGTGAAGCCAAAGACTGGTAAGAATATCCACTGTCTTGCAGAAATCTTAATCTTCAGCTGAGGAGTCAGGAGCAGGAGTTCTTTTTTCCTCTTAACCTCTTGAAGTTTCAGTGATACTTAAGAGAAAAACATTGCATCGCTATGTTGTACCTGTCGGTTGTTGCTAGTCTTCAGCAGACACTGGCATGCATCCAGGGGGTTTTATACAGTTTTCTGCCCAAACTGAAATATTTCTTAGCAAACAATTCATACTAAAAGGAAGGATGCTGCACAACAGGAGCTGAATCAGATGGCATAACCTGTGGCTTAGTCCAGCACAATCACAAAGGACACCAAATTATTTTGTGGAAGTGCTGCAATGTCTGTAAATTTTGGCAGCAATAAGGTTGACGTGAATAATCTTTGAAATTACAATAACCGCTTCAAACTCATATTTTTGGAGTAATTTTTTAATGTCCTATTTTTAGTAAAATTTTAAATAGAAGAGCTGGACAAATTTCTTTGATTTTATCTCCTCGGCTAGATTTGAACATCTAGGCTTTCGACCTGGACATAACTTTATTCCCTGGACATAATTTCAAAGCAAACAAACATACAAAGGATGCTTCAAGAGAAAAGGAAGTACAGCTACATTTATGGTAAAAAAAGAAAAATCCTATGGCAACCATAACAGAACACTAGAATAAATTTCTGACTGAACAGCTTTGAAGGAAAATAAATGTTTACTGAATATAAGAAACTGCGCACACAAAATTACTCTACTGGCAAAGAGGGATGTGAACTATACCAAGTAGAAAAGCCTAAGGAAAGCTCCTAGAAACACCAACTTCATATGTCAGACCCATGGACAGTAGGTTCAGATGGTGACATTTCTAGCCAGGAATGAAGAAAAGCTGGTTAAAACCTAAATGGTACAAAACCACGTTACAGGGATCATGCACAAGGAAGATGGAAACAGATACCCACCCAAAGCAAAAGAATCTCCATTGTGATCAGAAATACTGACATGCAAAAATGTGTCTATCAACATCCAACACCTTCCAGGGGCAAGTGAGGGAGGTCTTATAGCATGATCAACCAAAAAAAAAAAAAAAAAAAAAAACAGATGTGCTGGCTGAAGTTGCTGAGCTGCTCACGGAGTCATCCTTTTGAGGCACTGTCAATGGCATGATTGACACTTCAAACTCTTTCACGGGTTGTAAGGAGATAGTTATCGGAAGCACTGGAAGGGGAATGAGTGGTCACAAATGCCTTCTACAGAGAGCCTGTTAATTCCTTAACAGGTTACTGGCCAGGTTCTGAGCAGGTTCATCTAAAAGCAATTCCTCCAAGAAATGGGTATCCAGGATATTTTTCTCAGCTTCTTCCTCAAGTAAAATTTCAGCTAGGTCATCCTGTACCAATATGCACCTAAGCCTAGTAGCCAGTGAAAATGTGCAAACAGACAGCAGGATACTTGATGGCTGGCTGGAGAGGCTACAATCTCCACAAAAAGATTGTAAAGTCCTCAAGCTTTTTCAGAACATGCCATGTCAACTGAGAATAGAACCGGGAATTGTGATATGAACAATTATGAACCCCAAGTCCCCATATGGCAAGAGAGCAAATTTTTTGAAACACTTGTTCAAAGCCTTGAACTCCAAGTCAGGTAGAAAGATGGCCTGTACTAAAATGATATAGAAATTAATAATCTTGCTGTACTTGCAAAACCTTAACTCCTGTTCCAGGTAAAAAGGTGGTAAAGTGCTGTGGTCTCTAGGATCTCTGCTATTCCAAAAGGGGTCATACAGGAGTCAGCAGCAGGATGCATGTTTAAAAGGTCGTACCCTGTCTGATGGGGGCTTGTAAATGGTATCTGTCTTCTTGGGGGTTAAACATGCAAAGTCAGGTTGCCTAAAGGCTGCTCCAATAGAATTCTTGGTAAATATGCCCATAAAGGGAATGACAGACTCTTCAGCTTTCTTCTGCAGAAACTGGTGAGATGAAACACAGGCTTGAGTCCAGTCAAAGCCTCTACTCATGAGCATGAAGGTCCCCCCCCCCCCCCAAAAAAAAAAAAAAGATTTGGAGGCAAGAGGGAGTTGCCCAACTTTTGCTGTCTTTCTCAAACACAAGGGTCTTGGTTGCCCTTCAACTCCTCACAGAAGGCCGAGTATAAGGGAGTCCCACATCCCCCACAACTACCTATGTGATCATTTCATCAGAGGGGATCTTGTAAAGGTAGAATTGTGACAGATGTTTATGTGCATTAGAAATGTGGAAGTGCATAATTATATGCAAATTGAAGGCAGTGCATGTTGGAGATAGACCTGCACCTGACCCACTGCTAGCTTCATGTTGTATCCTCTAAAGGTACAATACTGTACCTATGAAGGAAGTCTAGCCCTGAAATATGACCTCTGTTACAAGACAATTAAAAGGACCCTACTCAGCCAGACCAGCAGGCCTGATTGGACCAGGAAGCCATCTTGTGGAGGATGCCCAGCCCACAGCTTTCAGTACTGTCAATCTGTGGTGTGGCAGATCAAGGGACTACTCCCCTGGCATTAATCTAGTTGACATAGTACTTCACCAGGTAAACCTGGGGGTGGAGTGCTACAAGAACCTAGAAATGAATCCCTTGGGTAGGAGACTGAGGCATACTTGCTTTGACACCATCACATCATCCTCTTTCAAGAAAGAGGAATGCCATGTTCAGGTCCTCAGAAGCTGAGGATGAGCACAGCAGCTGTAAGGGACTGAGGTGAGGGTTAAACACAGGGCTTTCCTTTTGAATGGCAAGGTTTTGAGTGCCTAGACTTATGGGAATAGTTTAATATAAGCCTAAAGGTTTGCTAATGGCCCTCCCACCTAACCCTACATAAAAGGTTCGCAACAGTGGTCTTCTTTCTGGTCACATAAGAGGTTAAAAAGTCTTCCAGTGGCACTTTCATATGGAACATGTTGTGCTCTTTTTTCCCTTCCAGTACGAGTCTAACACACTGAGCAATTAATACTCAAAATGCTATGAAAAACTGTGGAAGTTTATTATGGAACTTGCGTCTTTTCATGCAAACTCCCTAAAGAACTACAAATTATAGTTATTAGCAATAGTTTGTCTAACAATGGAACATTTGTTAAAGTTTGTTGGAAATGCTATCAAACAAGAAACAAAATAAACATAATTTGTCACAAAAACAGGTACATCTTATAAGACCAAAAACCACTTGTGAATGAAATTGTCAACTAAGGTTTAAATGGTCAAGAAGAACTCAAACTGTGTAGTGTGTAAACCTATGGCTGTGGTGCACCATGCAAAAACGGATGACACCTCATGGCAGGAGGATCTATGTTGTACTGCTTGGAAAAATAGTCAAGCCAGAAGAAAAAAATAACTCCCATGTGCTGTCAATTTGTTTTATTATTGCAAGTGTACTTGAAAGAACTGGCAAATCTCTGGGATAAGTTAAGTCGTTACTTCCAAAACAGTGCAGTGTACATTACTTTAATAAGTACATCTTACCATTTTGAGTTTAAAAATTTCTGTTTGGGATCATAATGATATATTTCTGTAATTAACAATAAAAACTTAAGGAGGATGGAATTACATCTTCAGCTGAAGATATTTCTGACAACCTAAAAATCTCTGTTTGTAATCACGTGTGACTGAGAATATTTATATGTCACAATTTTTTTGCAAGAAATTCCTCAAACAGTACCAAAAACAGCAGTATGAGAAGCCTCACATGGGCACATGTACCTAAAAAGTGGCTTTCAATTCTCAGCAGAAAATCCACAATGATCGTTACGTCTGCATAATATAAATACTAGATATCTTCACACCACAACAATCATACGCACAATAAATTCAATCCCTTAGCCTAGAAAAGTAAAGTTGTCTAAATAAACTTAATATAACAGTAGCTGTCCAAATGATCTGTTAAATCATGCTAATGATGTAACTGCTAGCCAGCATCCAAAACTTAAGGCCAAACCATTAACCAGCTCAAGCAGAGCTGAAGAAAAAATAGTCATGTCTTACCATAACGTTGCATCTGAGTTGTTGATCTTCTTCCAGTCATCACTGATTGGTTTGGTTCCGAGCCCTTGGAACCAAGTTGGTGTAATATCAAGCTCGCGTACACCAAAAAATCTCGAGCTAAGCTGCTACCCACAATGACCTTCTCCCAGTTACCTCAGATCGAGTTTGCATGCAACATATAGAAGAAAACATAAAACATAGGCCATTTCTGCACAGAAACCCTGAAAACACCACAAGGACCCAGAAGATCCACCAGGAACCTTTGGTGGGGGATGGAGGGAGGGAGGGTGTGATGACTGTAAGAAGATCAACAACTCAGATGGAACGTTATGGTAAGACATAACTTCTTTATCTGAAGTTGTTAATCTTCTTCCTATTCATCACTGATAGGACTGAATCCCAAGCTTCTTGGAGAACCTGGGTGGCCCTTACGGAAGAACAGTCCTGAAAACTATTGAGCCGAAGACCGCTCTTCCCTTGGAGACCAAATCCAATTTGTAATGTTTGATGAAAGTATGGCGTTTAGCCCAAATGCCTGCTGCGCAAATGTCAACCATGGAAGCCCTGGAGTGAAAAGCAACCAAAGTTGGGATGGCTCTCATTGAATGAGCTTTGATATGAACAGGTTTAGATTAATTCGCTAGGGAGCATGAAAAAGTAATACAAACTTTGATAAAGTAACTTTTGATACAGCACATCCCATTCTTGGACCAGAAAAGGGGATGAAAAGTTGATCTGACTTGCAGAAAGACTTAGTCCTGTCCAAGCAGAAATGTAGTTGTCTATGTACATCCAATGAATGTAGACAGTTATTCTCCCTTGTTGTAATAATTTGGAAAAAACACGGAGTTCAATGGACTGGTTAATAGAGACGTCAGACACTTTGGGGAGAAAGAATGGATTAGTATGAAGAGATACTCCGTCTTTATGGGCGATTAGATACTGGCTCTTGATGCATAAGGCTTGTAACTCAGATATCCATCTGGCTGATATGACCTCTACCACAAACAGATATTTCCATGAGAGGAATTTAAGCTCACATGTCACAGCAGGCTCAAAAGGGGGTAGAGAGAGAGAGACTGTAGTACCAGAGAGAGATTTCATGTCTCTACAGGTTGCCTGACAGGGGGTCTGCTATGGAAAACTCCCTTGAGAAAAGTCTTACAAAGGCAGGTGGAGATGAGAGGAATGCCATCTGAGCCATTATGAAAATTGGAGATAGCTGCTAAATGGACTCTAATAGTAGAAGCTGATGCCCCATCGTCAAACAACTCAGAAAGGTACTGAAGTATAGCAGCTGTAGGAGTTGAAAAAGGGTCTAGCATCTGATTATTAGACCAGATAGCGAACCTTTTCCATTTGTCTCTGTAGAGTTTTCTGGTGGATGGTTTATGGGAGGCCAGAATAACATCGGGGACAGGTGAGGAGAGGGTTTCCTGCCTGACGACTAATGGAAGTGGAGAAACCAAGCTGTCAGCTTGAGAGTGGACAGATTTAGGGGTGTCAACCCTTGTGGATGAGATATTAGGTCCTGACGAGTGTCCAGGATCCAAGGAGGTTGTAATAGGTGAGGCCAGAGGAAGGGGAAACCATACTTTTCGAGGCCAGAAAGGGGCAGTGAGGATCACTTTGCATCTCAACTGAATGGCTTTCTTTAGAAATAGGGTATCAAAGGTATCGGAGGATAAGCATAGAGGAGACCTGCGGGCCAATCGTGAGTCAAAGCATCTCTCGGTGATTCCCCATCTGGGGGAAAGAGGGCAAAGAAGCTGCTGCATTTTTTGTTTGAAGGGGAAGCAAAAATGTTGCAGCAAGACTGGCCCAACTGCTGAAAATTTCTGCCATCACGTTCGGGTTGAGAAACCATTCATGTGGACGGAGGATGCATCTACTCAGCCTGTCCGCAATCATGTGGGAACTCCCAGGATATGCATTGCTATCAGAAAGTGGTTGGAAGCTATCGCCCAATGCCAAATTCTCATGGCCTCTCGACATAGGGGGGTAGGATTTGGTCCCTCCCTGTTTATGTACCAAACTACAGACATATTGTCCGACTGGATTGCAATCATTCCCAATGGAAGGAGCAGATGAAGTGCCTGCAACATTAACAGCACCGCTCTCAACTCCAGGACGTTGATATGCAAGTTGCCCTCCAAGCTGGACCATGTGCCTTGGATTGTCTTTCCCTGAAAGTGCCCCCCCCATCAGGGAAGCATCTGTGGTCACCGTGGCGTTGGGTTGAGGAGTCTGGAAGGGGTGGCACCAAAGATTTTCATCTGCTTTCATCCAAAGAAGATCTTGCTTGCAGGAATTGGTGATAAGGATCTGTAAGTTTAGAGGATGAAGACTGTATACCCACTGAGACAAAAGGAGCCATTGGAACAGTCTCATATGCAATCCTGCCAGGGGAACAATTGGGATGGCTGCAGGCATAGACCCCAGAGCCTGTAGAACTTCCCTTGCTGACACCTTCCTTCGACAGAGTATCACTTGTACTTGCAATCTTAACCTCTGAAGTCTGTGAGGTGGGAGAGAGACCTGGCTTGTTTGAGTATTGAATACTGCTCCTATAAATTCCAATTGTTGGGTAGGATGAAGACTGGATTTTTATAAGTGTATTGCGATGCCTAGAAACTCCACCAGTGCTAGACTGTAGCAGAGGTCCATGACCAGTAGGCGCTTGGTGGGGGCGGAGAGGAGCCAATCGTCTAGATATGGAAACACCTGGAATCCCTGAAGTCTCAGATGAGATGTTACCACTGCTAGGCATTTCATGAACACACTGCGGGCCATCGAGAGATCAAATGGCACAGCGCTGAATTGGTAATGAATGGCTCCCAGCCAGAAGCGAAGGAGATTCCTGGAGAGCTTGTCCATTTTGATGTGGTAATACGCATCCCCGAGGTCTATCAAGCACATCCACACACCCTCCCGAAGAAATGGGATAATGCATTGTATCATGACCATGCAGAATTTGGTTTGAACCACTGATCTGTTTAGTTGGCTGAGATCCAAATTGTCTCTCCAGTCCCCAGTCTTTTTTGGCACCAAAAAGAATCTTGAGTAGAAACCAGACCCACACTGGTCTGGGGGGACTTGCTGGATGACTCGTTTTTTTACACATCTTTTTTATCTCTGAAGCTGCCTCTTCCCTTTGACTGGGTGGAACACTGGGAGGGCATTTTGGAGGTTTTGGGTAAGATATTAGAGGGATGTAATAACCTCTGGAAATTTTTCTCTGCACCCACTGATCATTTGTAATAGACTGCCAGGCAGTTTGGTGCAGAGAAAAATGAGCCCCGACTGCTTCCAGAGGAAAACAATCGGACAGCGCTTCAGGGGTGTTGATAAGGTTGTCCAGAGAAAGAATCCCTGGAGTCTTGGTTTCAGGGACCCCCCCCCCCTCTGTCCCTAAAAGGGCATCTTCCACTACTGGAACCCCTTCTGCCTCTAGGAGAATTCTCACCACATGCACTGCGGAAAGGGCCTTGAGATTTTTTGTGCCATATCTTTTCACTCCTCTGGTTCCTGGAGAAAGCGCGCGGAGGTTTGGAAAAACGTAGGCCAACAGCAGACAAGGTTTTCCCGTCTTGCTCGCACCTGGCTAATGTGTCCTTCACTTTGGAACCGAACAAAGTGGACAGTTCGATAGGGGCATTCAAGAAGGAAGACTTGGAGTCCGCGAGATCACAAATGCGCATCCAGGCGTGGTGTCTCATAACTACACCTGCACCCGCAGCTCTAGCCGCCCCTTCAGTTGCATGAGACAACAACCTCATGGAAAAGTTGGAGATTGACTCTAGGGTAGCAAGCTGAGAAGCAACTTTATCGCGTGCCCAGCCGAGGGTTCCAGAGAGTTCCAGATGACAACCCTTTGGAGCCTCGTAAAATGTACCAAATAATTCAGAGACCTGATTGCAAAGGTCGCTGAGGCAAAGACTCGCTTCCCTAATCTGTCCACCGCTCGGGACTCTGTTGGGTGGCTGGACAGTACGACGTGCCTCTGCAAGGTCCTTTTTTATGTTGGCCACCACCACCATAGCATTTACTGGCAAGTGTCTAGACCAATGGGGCTGTTCCTCTGGTGGGGAAAGTATCTTGTCTGGTCTTTGGGGGAATGACCTCAATGGAATCAGGGTTCTTCTACACATGCGGCTGCATGATGAGCTGGAATGACTCATCGGCAGGTGGGGTCACCCAAGAAGTAGAGGGCAGAGAGCGGAAAGCCTGCAGGAATACGGACTCCTCTGAGGAAGGTTTGGAGGGCTTCCAGTCACCCCTCTGCTTCAATATTTCCAGGATGTCTCCAAAGGAGACATCGTCAGGCAGTGACTGTGGGGACCCTTCCCATCATCATAATCCATATCCTCAGTGAGGGACTCCTCTGGGGAGACCAGGTGTTTACTCTTACACGCCTTCTTCCAAGGGGGTTCTTCAGTGGGAACGTCTGAAGAAGATTTGGAAGGGAGATCGCCCTGGATAGAGGTTTCCTGAGGCTTGCACTCTGTGTCCTGGGGGGGGTGGCCCGTGATGGCTGTAGCTCAGAGGGAAGGCCCGATGTAGGAGGAGAGCAAGCACCCTCTCCATCACCTGGAAAGACGGTCCGCCCAAAGAGGAATGGGAGCCCGGAACCGAGGAAGACAATCTCAGAACTGGAGTCACACACCACTCCATGCGGGCCGCTCCTGGGGATGGAGCCTCAAGCAAATCCGGGGTGGGTGTTGCCCCCAGATCCAAAGACTGAACCGATGAAAAACCTGGAGCTGTACTGGGAGCCGAGGGTTCCACCCCCCACAAGCATGAGATTGAGGAAGGATGGTTCCGAAGGAACCGAAACCCAAGGGGAGGGGGCCTCAAAGCCTCAGAGAGTCACTGTTAGTGCCGAGGAAAGGGTTCCCATCAAGGACGTCAGAACTACGGGCCTTGGAAACGAAGGATCCAAGGGAGGAGAATAAGTGGAAGTCATGGGGGCAATAGACCTAAAACCTAGAGTGGGATGAGTTTTTGGAAAACGTGTAATCCCTCTGGCTGTCAACAGCTGATCGAACAGACGCACCATATCCAATTCAGACAGACTCCTGGTGGACCTTACCAACACTCTGGAGGAGGAGTCAGGTCGGTCCAAAAAAGGGCTATAAGCTTGCCCTGAAAATGGGTCCAAAGACTGGGAGTACTGGGTCCGTGGTGTAGGAAAGGTCTGCATCGAAGATTCCAATTTGGAGACAGGCAGAAGGGGTACTATTGGTGCTGAGAAAGGGCTCGGAGCTGAGGGGATAGCTGGAGTGGAAGTTATCAGCTCAGAAGAGATAGCCGGGACAGACTTTGAAGCGGAGAGGGGCGTGGTCGGTGCCGAGGTTACAGAAGGCAATAAGGCTGGAGCTGTTACCACACTTGGAACCATAGAAGTCGGTGCCGAAGGTGGCGCCAACGAAAAAGTCATAGTAATGTCCACAGAGGCCACTGGAGTTAAACTCTGAACTGAAGTGGTTGGAGCAGAGGGAGCGATCTTGTGCTCCATAGAAGACTTGTGGGCCTTATGCTTGTGAGGCTTACCCTCATCACCAGCTGGTGAAGAGGGATCAGAATGAGGACGTTTCTTGTCATTCGATGGAGGGGTTGCGACCTCTGACACAGAAAGGGCCTCTGAAAAAGGTGAAGAAAGCAGGCCTTTCAAAATAAGTTTATTTTTCCTTTCATTCAGCGTCCGCTGGCTGAAACTGAGACAAATCTGGCAAGGAGGTTTCACAGACAAGTGGGAAACCCCCAGACAATAGACACAATCATCATGTAAGTCGCTGCTGGGGAGTTTCCCATTGCAGGAAGTGCAATGTTTGAACCCCAAAGTCCCTTTTTTTCAGACATATCTAGTATACAATCCAACAATTCAAAAAGTTATAGAAAGAGAAGAGAAGAAATACCAACAATGGTATTAAGAATACCACGAGGGTAGAGAAAGGTGTTTACCAACGATGGTAAGAGAAAGATACTTGTGGGTAGAGCTAGGTATAGGTAACAAGGTAGAAATCCTTAGAAGAGAAACAAGTTCCAAAATGCAATAAATGTTTAGAACATACAACACTTAGCTGGAGAGCTCGGTAGAACGCTGCTATATGGCTGTGCGGCAAACGAAATCGGAGGTAACTGGGAAGAGGGCATTGTGGGTAGCAGCTTAGCTCGAGAGATTTTGGTGTACGCGTGCTTGGTATTAGGCTGACTCTGTTCCGAGGGCTTGGAACCGAACCTATCAGTGATGAATAGGAAGAAGATTAACTTCAGATAATAGTGTTTTGGACGTCAAGCCCTTCTGAGCTTTCATGCCAACTAAAGGAGGCTGGCTAGAATCCTGAAAAGGTCAATGTTAGGAAATTAAAAATAAAAGTCCTCACCCTGGCAACAAAAACATGCAAAAATAAGGAGGGACAGAGGATGGGATGAGCAGCTATTGCAGCAGTGATCATTCGAACATCTACAGCCCTCAAACTAGAAAAATTAAAGGTGAGGGAAACCAGTGCATTACATTCTTAGCTGCACAAACTTTTTTTTGTTTTGGAGATTGTGGTCCTCAGCTGAGTGTTAGCCCTTGTACAGCCTTCACGGATATTTTAGTTTCAGACTATCTACTGTTATGGTAAGTTTACTTACACAACATATACTATGTTCATCATTTGATTACTGGTGCAGAAACCATAGCTGTATAGGCAGACCACCATATCTTGAGGAGGAAGGATGGCAGACTAAGCCCCTGGAGAATGGTCCTAGCAAACCTGCCCAATACATGGAGAAGGAATCTAGTTTGCAGGGCTTTTTAAAGGTATGTACAGAGGACCAAGCAATTTGCCGTTTCTAGAATACTTCTACAATCCATCCCTTTCCAAAAACCACAGATGAAGCCTTGACCCTGCCTGGAATTGCCTTAATGTGGTCAATATAACAAAGTAATACCATGAAACAACCATTTGGAGATGGTCTGTTTTGACACAGGATGATGCCCTTTCTTCTAACCTTCATAAGAAATGAAAAACTGATCACAGTTTCTGAAATTTTTAGTACTGTCAAAGTAATATCAAATTTGTCTGTGGGCATCCAGAGTATGGAGGGTCCTTTTTTCCTCAATTTTAGACTCTGGAAAGAAGGTAGGGAAACACATATACAATTTAGGCATAAAGGAAGGGTTAGTTCTTATGAAAAACCCTGTTTTTGTGGAAAAACAAACAATGCTGATCCACCATAAGAGTCTGCAACTTGGATACTCTTCTTGCAGAAGTCTAAGCAATCAGCAAAACTACTTTCCATGTTAAGAACCTCTAATCAGCCTGATCAACTGGTTCAAATGGAGCAAGACAAACTCTTAAAACAAACTCAAAATTCCAAGGAGAAGCCTTCTCTTTTATAGGGAAACTTAGTAACACCCCTTTCAAAAACAGTTTGACATGGGAAGGCAATGTAAAGAGGAAGATACATGACAGACATGCTAAAATGGCCGACAAAGGAACCTTGACAGCAAAGTAAGAAAGGTCAGTAGATAATAGCTTACACACATTATGTAGAACCATTCAAATACTACCCTTAAAGGGTCCTGGTTCTTGTCTTTGCACCAATTAGAAAATGTTCTCCACTTGGTAATACATAATTTCCAAGTAGCAGGTTTTTTATCTCCTTTAATACCTGCTGCATGTCCTCATAAATTATATGCCTAAAAGATATTAAGACTCTAGACTCTACTGGGAACTTTCCAAGATGGGTACACACTGATTAACAGCTTAATTTCAGTTCTTCCAATGTGAAAAAAGAAATCAATAAGGGCCAGTAATTTTGCCTGTTTTAGTAAAATCCAATTACTGACTACTAAGCAAACTGCCATGCCAGCAAAGAAGAAACTTACACAGCCGGAAAAGAAAATAAAGTAGAAAAGGCGAAGAGAAAATAAAAAGCAGTTAAATTTTCCAGTAATTTAGAGGAAAAAATAATTCAAATGTGCTCAGAGCTGACTGAAATAACAACTATTCAGAGAAACTGATAAAACTGCAAAAAAGAAGAGGCTAAAATTAAGAAAAAGCTGGCAGAGTATGAGACTGCTCAAGAAGAGCCGTTTCAAAACATGGTAGAGTTAAGGGGACATAGCACACAGAGAAAACCTGAAATTTTCTACTGTACCAGTAAAACTGGAAGGAACAGACTGTATGAATTTTAAGAAAGCACAAGTAACTGGACTGGTATTCCACTGCAAGATTTGTTAATTGAATGGGCACTGAGTGTGCATTCTCCAAACCTGGCCGTGACAAAGCAGCAAAGACCTGTACTATTTAAGGATGCAATCATCCACAGGGAAAAAAAAACAAGTAATCCAAGCACGAATAAACATTAGAAAAACTGCACAGCACCTCCAAGAACTACTATATATTTAATCCAAAAGACCACACAATAAAAGTAAACACTTTCTTCTGTCAATTACAAAAAAGCGCTTACTTTTATTGTGTGGTCTTTTGGATTAAACATATTTATATATTTCTACTTGTTTCTGACATTTATTTGTGCAAAGATGCAATCATACAAGCTAAAAGAGTTGAGCCTGACAAAACTGTGGCTGAAGGGCAAAGCATTAAAAAAATGGAACGGTAGAGTGTTTATGGAAAATGGTTATTCACTGTATACCAACTAGAAGAGAAGCAAATGTATCCAAACAATAAGGGAATGTAACCAATCAGGGCAGGTGTGAGATTCAAGTCACTGTATTCAGAATATTTTTTTTTTATCTGCAGGATCAAAGTAATTTTTTGATGCAGAACAAGTAAAGAGGAAATACAAATGTTTTTTCAACAAAAAGTGAGGACTCAAACAGAAGGGGACTCTCCTCATTCTTCTGATGATAAAGCTCAGAAGGAAAATGCTTGACAGAGAGAAAAAAAAGCACAGGAGGTAACTAGAGGACTCCGTAGACAAACTGGAGACTGGGTCTGGAAGACAGAGATGAAAAGGAGGAAGACCAGCAACACTGAAATTAGTGAATAAATGTGAGACTAGAAAGCATCAATCACATTTGTGAAATATAGATTCTCAAGAAAAGGAGGGACAACAGTCCCCCATGTTGGTAAGCACCAGATCCAGGATGTTTGAGCCCCCAGTGGGGATGTCAACCAGCTGGATCCAGGGCACTGGAGATTATGAAGTCCAATAATCTTTGGGCAAGTGACTTAGAACACGTATAATTTACCTAGTCAATGGACGGGTAATTAAAGTAGCTCAAAACCAGGGTATTCAGCTGTATTCTAATTGACTCAAGGAGATCCAGGTAGACTGATTGGATGTCCTAATTCATGGAGGGGGACCTATAGCTGGCAATGACTTGAACAAAGTTTTTACCAACAGTAAATTGCACCTGAAGTAATTCAAGGGAATCATGCTGTTTAACCAATCTAGAGGTGCATTTACCTTTTAATGAATATTGATACACCTCCTTTAGTTTTTACACCTTCAGTTTGTGGTCTGAACATGTGGAGGGAAATGTAACCTGGTATGGTTGGGATGCTTTGCACAGCCTTAAAACAGGTATCTGTGACTGCACAAATGTCAGCATCTTCTAAGGCAAGGATTGCTTCCAGTGAGTGTAGTTTCAGGTTTAGATCCCTAGTGTTTAGCAGCATAACCCTGAGGTTATTTTTAGAGGGTATTTTTTATGTCAGGAGTATTGTTCTTGTGACACTGCCTAAAAAAGGCACTATGGGGCTGGCAATAGCCTTGGCCAGAAACCAAAATCCCAGCGGTGACAGATGAAGACCATCTGTGGCAAAGCATTGAGGTCTGTCGACCATGTCCTCCAAGGCTGACAGATACTGGATCTCCTTAGAATGATACCAGAAACTAGGCCAATTGTTGTTAAGGCAGAAAACTGATAAAGTGATCCAGACACTGAACCTTAAGAAATCCCCCAAATCTAGATAAATATGATGTGATTATATGTATCTTAATAACCTTAGATTTGAAAGAAAATGAAATGAGGAGGATGAGGTAACAGGCATTGAAAAGAAAGCATTTTGATCTTGGGTGATATCACAATCTGGCTCACAAAAAAAAGATCCAAAACTGGTCTCCATGAATTTTTCTTTGGCACCAGAAACATTTCTTGAATAAAATCCTTCCCCTATCACAGGAGGAGGAGGAACACCCTTCTATTACCCAATGAGATGGTATTTGATGCATGATCAAAGGAAAAAAGATCTTGTCTGGAGGATGAAGAGGAATTCCTTGGAAAGCAGAAAGTTCCTCACTCTGCTTTTACCTAGCTGGATCACATTCACAGGACTCATTTGTCTTGCCAAAGACAGAAATACAGATTCAGACATTTTAGGAGGATTAAAGGACTGCCAAGGGTGGGAGGGGAGTACAAGGTCTCTCGTATTGTGATTCTGACTTCTATGACTGTCCCTATGTCTGGGGGCTACTTCTTTATTTTTGCAACCTCTCTGACACTACTTTTTAAATATCTGCTTTTCATCATTCTGCTGGGACTGTATTTTATTTTTTGCCAAAGATATATAAGGGAGCAGAGAATCTCTTGGAAAAGAGAGAGAAAGAAGGTGGCCAGAAAAATATGAGAGATCCCCTGAATCAGCTTTCCCCTCGGATCAAACTTTTCATAACTTCTGCAGAAGGTCCAAAAACTAAACCTCTATCCAAGGGAGAATTCAAAATTTCATTTTGACATCTTCCTGGAAGTTGTAAGAATGCAGCCAGACAAATCTCCTTAAAATGTTTCCAGAGGCAGCAGTCCACCTAGTAGTATCTACAGAGACAAATATTTTAAACAAGGAGTAATAGCTTAAGAAACAGAATAAACTAAATTAGACAATGCAGATTTTTTTCCTCAAGAGAGGAAACTGAATATAGAACATTCTTAACACTTTCACAATTAGCCAGTAGGCAGTTCAGAATTCTAAAAATTAAAGTTGCAGAAGAATACATGTTTTCCCCAAAGTTATGAAAAGCTTTCCCATTCTTAACAGAAGGAGCCAGATTAGAAAGGGTTTAGCAGCTAGATTTTCTAAACCTATAACTATTGGGACAGGCCTGGAATTGGTGTATAAAAAAAACTTGAAAGTCTGAGGAACTTCATATAATCTATCTGCTTTTTGAAGAGCAGCAGGCTGACTTTCAGGGATGTTGTAGGCAGTGACAGAAATAGCCTCCAAATCTGACAAAACTGGAGGGATATGTGAAGGTTCTGGCAATTCCAGTTGTAACAATTCATAATATTTTCTGAGGGACTTAGAAACCTCACAACTGTCCCCCTGAAAAACACCATTTCATTCTGGAGACAGTCTCAGAGAAAGAAAATCCCTTGCAGGCAAAATCACAAACCACACTCTCCTATGATTCTGAATCAGAAACCTGAGAAGAAAAAATGCATCTGACCCTTCACATTCCCCCAAAGGTTGTTTCTTGAACCTCTACAGAGAAAGAGGAATCTCTTTCTTTTACCAGAAACAGCACAGAAGAGTCAATAGCCTACAAAAGACCCTGAGCCAAGCCCAATAAATTATTCCTGTCCAGAGTAACTGACACAGGAGAAGACAAATGCTTAGTTCTCTGTCTTTTTTTTTTTGAAAATCTGTGAGTAGACATACCCATTATTGCTAGCAACAACTTCCCCAAGGATGGTCTTAACATTCTGGCTAAGCATGAGGATACATTCCCTACCTCCTCTCCCAAGATCTACAAGAGTGCGTCTCTCTCTCTTCTCTTGACCACTAAGGAGACTCCAATAGCTATAGAGGACCTGTCTGACCCCCTGGTCCATAGTGCCTGTATGGACTACACCAGAGGGATCCAAGAAAAAGATGAGCGGTCTAAGGAACCAGCTGTGGCCACACCACTGTCACCCACCTGCTGCTGAGGCAAATTAACAGCCTCCTGTGGTGGCAAAGGCTGCTTAATCTTTTACATTTTGTGTATGGAAGAATGTCTGAGGAACTGGTACATTATCCCATAGTCAGGCTAAAAATGGTGCCCGATTCCTGCAGAAGCTTAGCAGCAATAGTTGGTAAAAATGGAAAGTAGCAAAAATGTTCCCAGGGGAAAAAATCCCAGTAAAAAGAACAGCACTTTAAACACTTTCCATAACTCCAGAAAGTAAAATAACCAAAGTTTCTTCACAGAAAAGTAATTTTAAACTGTCTACCACAAAAGTAAAAAAAAGTGCCATCTTGTTTAAAAGTAAATGAAAGCCACAAGACAGTCAACAAAAACACCTCTTCCTAGCATATAAGCACTTCTTTTTCAGGAAAAAGTTAATTTTCTTTAAGAAAAAGGGTAAAATGGAAGGTTTTACCCTAAACGGAACTTAGCTGTCCAGTAATGGAACAGAGTTAGCAGACCATCAATCCTTAAATAAAAATCCTAATAGAAGCACTCTTCTCTACGGTAGGAAGACTCCAAAGGGCTTGGAATCTAAACCTGAATTTTAGTCAGATCAGCTCAAGCTGACTAACAGTTTTGGTGTGTGTAAGGGGAAGGTACCCTGAAGCTTTTGAAGCTGGCAGGTTATTATATCTCACACAGGATATAACCTGCATACCTTTGGCTAATGCAGTAATAATCATAACGATGACCACCTCAGGAATAGACCTAAATATAGATCTATTTTTTTTCCTGTGGAAGAAAAGCTCTTTGAACTGAGATATTTAGGAAACGCCTCAGGAAAACAATCCTGAGAGGTGGAGTCAACACTCACTTGTGGATGTTCTCCTGAAACAGTCTGTGCAAGAGATCTTTCACCTACATAAGAGATTCTGGACACTTTGAATAAGACTCTTCAAAGATAAGCAAGTCATCTAGATATGGAAAAATATGAATACCTTGCAATTTGCAGAAGGATATCACTGGAACTAAACACTTTGTGAATACCCTTGGAGCAATGAATAACCCAAAGGGTAATGCAGAGAACTCAAAGTGGGACCCCCACACAGAAAACCTTAAGAAATGTTTGGTGCTACTGGAATGTGAAGATAACCATATTTTACATAATACGGTCATTAAAACAATTTAAATGAGGAATGAGAGGTAGCAGGTTGTGAAGGAATAACATTTTCAACTTCTGAACTTTCTCAAACAGGTTTAGAAAGGAAAGATGTAGGACAGATCTTCATACAGCTTCTTTCTTTGGCACCAGAGACATTCTTGAGTAAAAGCCTTCTTTTCAAAGGTGGGGGTCAGCTTCTATCACCCCCAGATTTATCAGATGCTGAAATGACAGGAGGGGGAAAAAAACTGATCTGCTGAATGAAGAGGAATCCCCTGAAAAAGAGAGTCATCTCCATTGCCATGTGCACCCCTAACAAATCACTCTCAGAATCCATTTATCTGAGTCTATTTGTTGCCAGAGAGGGAAACAAAGGGTCATATTTTGGGAAAGAATTAAAGTCTTACCTGAGTGGGAAGGGGGGATTCTATACATAGTCAGAATTATTAGACTGTCCATGTTTGCTGGGAGGGAACTCCATATTTTTGAGCCCCCTTGCCATTGCTATGTCTGCTAATTTTCTTTGTAAAATATCACAGCTGACAAACTTGGAGAAAGGAGGATTAAAAAGCTGAGCAACTCCCTGAATCAGCGTCGGGCTCTCGCCACACTTTTTAAGAACCTCTGCAACAGATGGTTCAAAAACAACCTAAGGTACAATTCAGAACTGTACCTGTGTCTGACAATTAAGAATTCTAATAAGTGTAGCAGAAGAATATATTTTACCCCCCCCCCCCCTCTTTCAATCCTTGTCGGGGTGAAGGATATTTAGCAGCAGATGGATTTACCAAATAAAGCACTGGTGAGTCTGATTTGGAGTTTGAAAAAAACTTAAGACTGAGGAACTTTATACCATCTAGCTGCTTTTCAGGGGCAAGAAGGCTGGTTACTAGTCAAGTTACATGCTGTAATAAATACATCCTCAAATGCTAGAAGAACAGGTTCAAGAAATTCCAGTTGCAATAAATCATATTTCCTTAACGACAGTGGAAGATTATGTTTCCAATGAAACAACAGATTAATTTTGGACATGGTTTCAAAAAATGAAAACCATTCTAAGGAACTAACAGACGAATAACTCTGAGTCAGAATCATAAACCTGAGCAGAGAAAAAGTTACACCCATACACTCACTTTCCCATTCAAAGTCCTGAACATCCTCAGAAAGTGAAGTATTCCTTTTTCCTCTTATCAGTAACATCAGAAACGGTAAGCTAAAGAGCCTGAGCCAAGACCAATAAATCACTCCTGTCCACAGTAATTGCGACAGAAGCTAAATGAGAAGATAAATGTCTAACTTTTTGTTTCTTTTTCACAGGAATTTCTAAAGAAGCAGACCTACATTTGGCAGGACAAACCTCCCTAGGGACAGACATCCAAGTCTGGCTATGCAGAGAGGTTATTCCTTGCACTGACTTCCGAGACTAGCAAGACTTGCTCTCCCTTGATTGCCAAGGGCAGTCAAACAGCTGCTGAGGATGTCTCGAACCCCTGGTCCATTGTGGCTGTAGGAATGACAGAGGGAGATACAGAAAAAGATAAATTGCCTGTGGAACCAGAAATGCTCAGAAGAATCACCCATCTGAGGCTGAGGTAGTTTAGTAGCTTGCAGAAGGGGTGAATTCTGCTTGATATATTTTTTCTTTTGTGGCTGGAAGAAAGAAGAGCTGAGAAACTGGTACGTTGTTCCATGATGTAGCTGAAAAGGAAGCAGTCACAGGGAAGACTGGCAAAGTAATTGGTGACACAGGAAAGTATTAAAATAGATTTTACCACCAAACAACACAGTAAAAAAGGACTTTAAACACTTGCACAACCTTTAGAGAGGAAAGCTTTATACCCCTCAAAAGTTAAAAGTAACACTCCTAATACAAAGTGACAAAGTCATGTGAGTCTATAAAAACAATTTTTCCTAGCTTAAAAGTAATACTTTTATCTGCCAAATAAGATGCAGAAGTTTTTTTTTCTCCAAAGGGGTCTTTATCTGTCCAGCAATGGAGAACCGTTATCCAGCCATCGATCCTTGACAGCTCACTACAGCAGTGCTCTTCGGCAGCAGGACAGCTCTGAAAGGCTTGAGATGATTAATGGTTTGGGCACATGGAAGGTGCACTTAAGCTTTAGAAGTTAGCTAGTTATATCCCTAGCAGGATACAACTAATATAGCCTCAACTACTGCAGCAGCAGTCAAATGATGAACATCAGCAAGACTTCCTGCATATACATCACTAGTGGTTTTGAACTATTTTTTTAATTCACTCTGTTTAATCCAATTCAAGTCATGGCAGAGCCTAATCCTATCCTGGTACTCAGGGGGTTCAAGGTATAGAAAGTAGTGCTAGACTAGCACCACCCATCTTAAGACACGCACACATCTGAAATCTGAAGGCATGCCAATTCATCTACGGCACGGCACGTCTGAGATTTGGCAGAAAACTGACATGTACACAAGGTGGATGTATGGACTCTACACAGAAGGTACTCAGCTGAACCATACAATATGAGGCAGCAGTCTCAACTGCTCTGCCTCTGTGACCTTTACTTCGGTACTAATGTTGGAAGATTCTTTATGGAGATGGCAAACTTCGCAAGCATGAAAAATGTCATGGATGCTTGTTAATAAAATTCTGTAGCTTGTAAAAATCTTTTTGAGAAACAGTACTTTGATCCATTATAAAAAATGTTTTAACTGATGTTTACTTTCTGTAATGAGGTAAAAAAAAGACCCTCAGTTATTTGTTATGCAGAAGCTTCATACCAGGAATGCACAGCCACATTTACTAAAAAGCCTAATTATCATTAAAGTTAAGCATTTAAAATGTTCCCTTTCTGTCTTCCTGAATGCATACACCTATTCCTCTCCCTTATGTGACGACATTATTACATGTGAATCTGCATGTGAAACTAGGATTCACAGATTTGATAGAAATCCAACTACACTACTTCTGTGACCACAGAAAGATGGGTTTCATTTCAAGACAGCTAGCTTCATATTAGCTCTGTTTAAATGGTGTTTTATACAGCTGCCAAGCAGGGAAAAACATGGCAAGTACATCTGAGAGGAAATAAAAAAAATAAAAAATTAAAAGATTCTTCAGACTTTTAAAAAAGTTAAACATTTTTACTGACTACAGAATGAAATATTCAAAATGGGAAAGAAACTATTGCACTAAGGATATTAACCCATTTCAGTTACGCCAATTTTGTATGCTTCTACTTTAGAGGGTAAAGTTTTTTTCAGTTATTTTAATACCAATACTACTGCTGACAAACAAGATCTTGCAAATGTCAGAAGTACTGTTGTCCTTCCTATGACATCTGATTGCTCACTGCAGTGATAAAACAGGTGTCATACTGATGACTGTTGTTGCTTAGCAGCTCGGTGAGCTAAGGATTCATTTCTGACCATGAGTTGCAAGTTTCAGTGGGGTCTATGTGTTCTCCCCACGTTCATGTGAATTTTTTCAAGATATTCCAGTTTCCTCCAAATTCTTAAAGACATGGTTTAAGCTGGCTAACTAGAGAGTCCATGCAGAGAATTTTGCCATTGTGGTTTTGTCACGATTAAAACAAGTCTGCAAGGCAAAGCTCATCTACCTGCTTAACATATGAGTACACACGACAAACTGCATTAAGAAAAAATTGTTTGATCTATCTACAGATTCACATTAAATGCAAGAAATATAGCCTTATATTTTCCTAAAGAGATACTACTGACATGCTTCAAACAAACTGATAAAGCAGGCTTTTCTAATATTTAAAAAATATTAAAGAATGACAAACTCAAATGTTATTGCTTAGCAAGTTAGACCTTATCAGTTGCACAGTCATGTAAGGGGCGGCCACAGTGGTGCAGTGGTTAGCATTGCTGCCTCACAGCAAGAGGTTCTCTGGTTCGGTCCTCGGCTGGGGTGCCTTCTGTGTGGAGTCTGCATGTGTTCGAGTGGGTTTCCTCCGGATGCTCCGGTTTCCACCCACATCCCAAAGACATGCTGTAGGTGGATTGGACACTCTAAATTGGCCCTAGGCATGAGTGGGTGCACGTGTGCGCCTTCTGTGGAAGGTTGGGCACCAGGCTGGCAACTCGACACTGTAAAACTCCATTGCCAATCATGTGCGGACAGGTGATCCACTGTGGCGACCCCTAACTGGGAAAAGTCGAAAGAAGTTGTTGCACAGTTATGTAAAAATGATAAAAACATAATTTTCTTGGGTGGCGAAACCAGAGTACCTTTTTGATAAGCCGAATTAAAAAAAAATCTTCCATCACAATGTAACAATGTAAATATTAATTGTAATATACTTGAAATCATAAGCTGTATTTTTCATGATAAGGTATCCTGTGTTACTTTAATGTATATTACAACAAAAATAAACGTTACACATTGGGTAATCAAAACACTTTTTTATTTTACTGACTGTGCTTTACTGAAAACAGAAAGGGTTCACAAAAAATTATCTATCCATCCAGTCTCACTGTTCTGCAAAGTAATATGTAGACCCCCATGTAAGAAGTGATAAGAAGAGGTTATGTCTTACCATAACGTTCCATCTGTGTTGTAGATCTTTTGTTCATTCATTACAGATAGAACCTCTGTTCCATCTTCTGAACCAATATGGCCGTTTTCCAGCTCGCGCAAGCCAAAAACTCTCAGCTAAGAAACTACCCACAATGCCCCTCTCATAGATACTCCAGATCGAGTTTGCCCACCCTAGATAGAAGATGTAGTAATGGGAAAAAAGGTACGAGGCTCTGTCTGAGCAAATACCCTAATCAGGAGTTCTTAAAGTCCACCAGGAATCCAGGCAGGGGGAAGGAGGGTGGGAAGTAATGAATGAACAAAAGATCGGCAACACAGATAGAATGTTATAGTAAGACATAACTACTTTATCTGATGTTGTAAATCTTTTGTTCATACATTACAGATAGGACAGAGTCCCCAGCTACTTGAGTCCTGGGTGGCCCTACGGAAGGATATTCTTGAGCACCATAGAACCAAAAGATGCTCATCCCCTGGAGGCCAAATCCAATTTGTAATGAGATATGAAGGTATGAGATCTTGCCCAAGTGGCTGCTGCGCATATATCATCCATAGAGGCTCTGGAATAAAAAGCTACAGAAGTAGCCATAGATCCGGTAGAATGAGCCTTTATTCTGGAAGGCAAGGGTAGCTTATTCTGTTGGTATATAAAGGTAATGACGTTTCTAAGCCAAGAGGATAAAGTCACTTTGGAAACAGGTTTACCCAATCTGGGTCCAGCAAAGGCCAGAAACAATTGGTTCGTTTTCCTGAAGGATTTAGTCCTGTCCAAATAACAATGAAGCTGCCAGTGCACATCAAGGGTATGCAAAAGGTACTCCCCTCTATTAGAATGCCTTAGGAAGAAAACTGTCAGGTCAATAGACTGGTTAATGGAAAAGCCAGAAATTACCTTGGGCAAGAAAGAAGGGTCAGTATGAAGGGACACCCTATCTGTGTGGAAGATCAAGTAAGGACTCTTGACACTCAAGGCCTGCAGCTCAGATACTCTTCTTGCTGAGGTAAGTGCTACTAGAAGTATGGTTTTCCATGACAAAAATTTCAAATCACATGAATCAAAGGGCTCGAAGGGAGAGCCTGTGAGAGACTGAAGCACCAGAGTCAAGTCCCAGGGTTCTAAGAGAGGCTTGACCAGAGGTTTAACATGTAATACTCCCTTCAAAAAGGTCTTGCATAGGCAGTGTGACATAACTGAAGAATTATCAAGACCATTATGAAAATTGGCGATAGCTGCTAAATGTACAGTGATCGTTGAAGTTGAGGCTCCAGCATGTAGAAGAGTAGTCAGGTATTGTAGAATATTCTGAATAGGCAGAGAGAAAGTGTGTAAGTTCTGGTCTTTGGCCCAAATAGAGAACCTAGTCCATTTACTAGAATAAACCTTTCTAGTGGAAGGTTTGTGTGAGGCCAGAAGAATTTCATGAACAGGAGATGGGATATCAGGCAGCCTGGCAATCATAGGAAGTGGAGGAACCAAGCTGCGAGTTTGAGACTGTGCAGGTATGGCTGAATCAATCCTTCAGGATGAGATAATAGGTCCTGGGAATGCTTCAGGATCCACGGGCTGTGAATCAGATGAGGCCATAGAAACGGGAACCAGACTTGACGAGGCCAGTAGGGAGCAATGAGAATCACTTTGCTTTTCAACCTCTGAGCTTTCTGGAGAAATTTTGGAATGAGGGGCAACTGGGGAAAGGCACACAGAAGACCCAGGAGCCAATCATGCATTAGAGCGTCCCTTGGTGGTTCCCCCTGAGGTGGGATCAAGGCAAAATAGCTTCTACATTTGTAGTTCAGGGGGGAAGCGAACAGATTGGAAGGCTTGCCCCAAGGTTGGAAGATCTGATTTGCTATTATAGGGTTGAGGGACCACTCATGAGGCATCAGGATGTTCCTGCTCAGATTGTCCGCAATAAGGTTGTAACTCCCGGAAATGTGTGTTGCTATAAGAAAGTGACTGGAAGCTATTGCCCAGTGCCAAATCCTCATGGCTTCCCGACACAGGGGGTAAGATCTGGTTCTGCCTTGTTTGTTGATATACCAGACAACTGACTTGTTGTCGGACTGAATTGCAATGGTCCCCGAGGGTAGGGATGCTTGCAACGCTAAGAGAACTGCCCTCAGTTCCAGGACATTTATGTGCAAGTTGGCCTCGATGGGGGTCCAGGTTCCTTGGACAGTCTTTTCCCTGAAAATGACCCCCCCCCAGCAGTGAAGCATCTGTGGTCACCGTGGCCGTGGGTTGGGGAAGACAGAACGGTCGACACCAAAGATTCTTTTGTGGCTCCATCCACCACAGCATTTCTTCCTTGCAATGGTTTGTAAGGTGTATCATGTGGTTGAGTGGGTGGGTTAATGACCATTGTGCAGAAAGGAGCCACTGCAGGATTCTCATGTGCAGTCTCTCCAGTGGTATTAAAGTAATGGCAGCTGCCATGGAGCCCAAGAGTTGCAGTACAAGATGTGCTGGTACGAACGTGTGAGGAAGGTGGTCTTGAATTTGGTGTCTTATTTTCAAAAGCCTGAGAGGGGGGAGAGAAGCTTGACAGGATGGTGTGTCGAAGACCACTCCAATAAATTCCAGTGTCTTTGTTGGGGACATCTGAGATTTGTCTTTGTTGACTGTAATCCCCAAGCAGAGAGCAAGACCTTGAGTGTAAGAGAGGCTGCGGATTAGGAGATTCCTGGTCGGGGCGATAAGGAGCCAGTCGTCTAGAGAAGGAAACACCTGGAATCCTTGTAGTCGAAGATGGGCTACCACAACTGCCATACATTTGGTGAACACACGGGGGGGGGGGGGGGTCTGTCGAGAGACCAAATGGTAGTGCCTTGAACTGGTAGTGATTGGCTCCTAGCTGGAAGCAGAGAAACCTCCTGGAGCGGTGATCCATCTTTGTGGTAGTACGCATCCTGTAGGTCTATAGAGCACATCCAATTGTCCCTCCCTAGGGAGGGAAGAATGGACTGTACTGTGACCATCCGGAATTTTTGAGGTTTGATAAATTTGTTCGGTAGGCTGAGATCCAGGATTGGTGTCCAGTCCCCTGTCTTTTTTGGCACTAAAAAGAATCTCGAGTAAAACCCAGATCCTGTCTGTTCTGGTGAGACTGGTTGGATGACTCTTTTTTAGCAGTTTTTCTATTTCTAAGGCTAATTCCCTCTGATTGGGTGGTACATCGGGGATTTGTTTGACCGGTCTGGGTGTTAAGATGAATGGTATTTGGTAGCCTCTGGATATTATTCCCTGCACCCAAACATCGGTAGTAATAAGATGCCAGGCTTGTAGATGCAGAGAAAAATGACCCCCGACTGCTTCCAGAGGAAAGCAGTCGGGACGCTGCTCAGTAGCGCTGGTAGGGTCTGCTGGAGAAAGAATCTCTGGCTCCCTGGTTACGCGGACCCCCTCTACCCCAAAAGGGGAGTCTTCCATATGAGTTGCCCCCCCTGTCCCGGGGGGGGGGGGATTGTTCACCACTAGTGTCACAAAAGGATCCTTGGGATTTCTTGAACCATGTCTTTCCTCCCTTCTGGTTCCTGGAGTAGGACCTTTGGGAGTTGGAAAAGTGTATGCCCACAGTAGACAAGGTCTTTCCATCTTTCTCAATACGTGCAAGTGTGTCTCGTACTTTGGGCCAAAAAGTGCAGATTCGTCGACAGGTGCATTGACGAAGGAAGACTTAAGGGGGTCTGCGAAGTCACACAATCGCATCCAAGCATTACGTCTCATGACACCACCAGATGCGGCAGCTCGAGCTGCACCCTCAGTGGTGTGAGATATCAAATGCATCGAGGAGTTAGAGATGGATTCAAGGGTAGCTAACTGTGAGGCTACAGTGTCACGTACCTCATCAGGCAGTACCCCCATCAAAAAGAGAAAGACATTTCAGAAATTAGGTCTCTCTGGAGTTGAGTAAAGTGTGCCATAATTCAGCAACCGAATGGTGAAGGTCTCTGATGCATAGGTCCGCCTTCCCTAATCTGTCCATGGTCCGGGACTCCCTGTTTGGAGGATGGACAGTGGAAATATCTTCTACCAGTTTTCTCTTGGTAGCCACCGCCACGACCATAGAATCAACTTCAGCTGCTTGGACCAATGGGGCTGGTCTTCAGGTGTAGATAAAATTTTGTCCGGCCTCTGCGGGACAGGTTCTTCTTTGTCCGAAGCCTTACAGGCACACCGCACAATTAGTTTAACAAGATCATCTGCTGGTGGGGTCACCCAAGAAGCAGATGGCCGGGCACGGAAGGCCTGCAGAAACACAGATTCCTCAGAAGAAGGGTTAGAGGACTTCCAATCCCCCCTGCAATTTGAGGATTTTGAGAATGGCTCCGAATGAAACGTCATCTGGGGAGAGCGTGGGGACCCTTCTCCCTCATCAAAAACAGTGTTTTCTGTGATAGGACTCCTCCAGGGAGTCAAGGTACTTCCTCTTGCACCATTTCTTCCAGGGTGGCTCTCCAGTGGGATCTTCTGAGGAGGACTCTGAAGAAGGGGTTCCTTTCCCAGGGGGTTCTTGTGACTCCTGTGCCCAGGGACCCGATATAGCAGGTTGGGAAAGGAGCATGCTAGGGGAGGTTTCTGATACTGGTGTCCTAGGTGCTGGCTGTGAGCCTTCGGAATGAAGGGCCCTTTCCATCACCTGTACAGCAGGCCCACTCGAGCCCACCTCCAGTTAAAGGGTTCCGAGAGAACTGGAAGCCATTGGAGCCGTGGACATAGATGGTGCCAGCAAGAAAATAGGCACCGGATTAGGTACCAAGGTACAGACGGTCCAAGCACCGCTCTGAGAAAGCATCAGCTCCATCCTAGCCGATGCAGCAAGGGTAGTCAGTGCCGACAAGGGAGAAACTGTTGTTGGAGCAGAGACAGCATTGTACTGAAGTGGACATTGGTACCGGGAAGAGGGAGGATGCTGGAGGAGTATAAGCAGGGGAAGATGAGGTAAAGGATTCCAAGCCAGGAGGGACAGAAGGTCTAGCTGGAATGGGCAATCCCCTAGCTGCCAGAAGCTGATCCACAACCCGCACTAGGTCTAGTTCAGAAAAATTCCTAGTGGCTCTAAAGGAGACTGTTGAAGGGAAATCAGATCTTTCTAGAAAGGGACTAAACCTCTGCCCAAAGAAAGGGTCGTAAGTTGGAGAGTATCTTGTCCTTGGCAGGTATTTGAATTTTGGAGCCAAAGAAACTGTCAGCACCATGAACAGGGATGGTGCAGAGGCATGTACAGTCATCGGAGCCCATGGAGCCAAGGAAACTGTCGGTACCATGGACGGGGATGGTGCCAAGGTATATACAGTCATTGAAGCCCATGGAGCGGAGGAGACTGTTATGCCGTGGTTGGAACTGAAATAGGAGTGAATACCATGGTTGTCACCGAGGGAGAGGACACAGATCCTGGTGCCGTGGAGGTCTGCACCGACGGCGCTGGCGAAGCACTGAGCCGACACGGTTCCGTAACTGACGGGGATGCAGGAACCAAGTGACTCAGTTTTTCCTTATATTTTTTGGTCTTAGGAGGGGGTGAGACCTCCGACCCAGAGAGAGCCTCTGAGAAGGGTGTCTTGAGTAACCCTTTTAAAATAAGTTTATTCTTACATTCTGCTAGTGTCCGATTACTAAAACTACAACAAATGTCACAATCAGCTTTAACATGATCCACGCCCAAACAGTAGACACAACGGACATGTGTATCTGAGTTAGGTATCTTACGTCCACACTTGTCACACTGTTTAAAACCCAACTTAGCTTTGTCTGACATGGTAAGGAAACCAATGCTATCATATAGAAAGGATAAGATAAAATATATACTGAACGTCGAGCTGGCACCTCGGTGTTCGTGAAAATCTACTGCCAATCATTAGCGAACCGGAGTTCCACTGTAGCGACCCCTAACTGGGAAAAGCCAAAAGACGACAACATATATATATATATATATATATATATATATATATATATATAGATAGATATAAAATAATGATAATAATAAAAATCTTTAAAATATAAAGATAAAATAAAATAATAAAATACCAGTGATGTTAGTTAAGGAATACCACTAGTAAAAATGGAAGGCCTGTCAAAGACAGAAGAGAGGGACAGTAACAAAAAGAGTAAAACATTAAATTACCAAGAAAAAGGGTAGGAAATAGGCCTAGGTTATAGTCGACAGTGAAAAAAGGCTAACTTGACTAAAATGTAGTAATTTACAAGAAAAAACTGTCATAAAATCAACAATTTACTACTTAGCTTTGAAAGAGATGGCTACCACGTATGACTAGGAACACAGCAAACAAGATCTGGAGTATCTAGGAGAGGGGCATTGTGGGTAGGTTCTTAGCTGAAAGTTTTTGGCTTGCACGAGCTGGAAAACTGCCGTATCGGCTCAGAGGACGGAACAGATGTCTTATCTGTAATGTATGAACAAAAGATTCACAACATCAGATGGTACCTTAGTTTTTAAGGTAACTGTTTTAAAAGGACTGCACAAGAGATTTATTCTTTGAAGACAAATGCAACCAGTTGTTACAATCCTATCTAGTCTACTGGAAAGCATTGTAATTAAGAAGGTGCTATGACAACAAACATGGTTCCATGGAGAAAAAAGCAGATAATGGTTTTCACAGCAGGTGAAGTAAGAAAGGTAGTTTGTAAAATAGGAGATGTTAAGGTCTTTGATTGCTGACAGTTGTTTTCTAAGGCTCCACTGTAAAAAGCTTAAAGGAAAAGTTCCACAACATTTTACCCTGGTGAATCTGAACTGAAATAATAAGAGAAGTAATGCAAAACTAGACCTTCTCATGAGAGAATGGGCACAGTCTAAGCGTGGGTACTGGCTAGGTGTACATGGTCATAGGATTCAGTTGCTTCATATTAAAAAAATATATCTTTATTAATGTGGCATAGGATCTTTAACATTCCAATATAAGGGGCACTGTAGTCCAACTAAAACTACACATCCTAGAAAAGGCAAGACTGCAACAGGTACAACAATTGCCTGGCAATGGAAAATAGCAGTATCAGCTGACTTTGTTCACCGATAAAGAAATGACTAAATCACAGGACACTGACATTTTAGTATTTTTAAGTAAATGCCAGAAACATGCACACTTTAAAACAAATAAAACTCTATAAATTGAGAACATTTAAGGAAAAATTAGTTTTAGAGCTTCCAAATCAGAACAAAAGAAAACTAGCTGGTTAGAAAATGGACCCAAGATAATTTCTTCTAGGTTACTCAACGGCTGTATCTGCAAAGTCAAGGCTTCTGAAGAATCCACTGGGGAGAAAAGAAAAAGACTACTAACAGAAAAATTGTTCTACCCACTCTGATAATCTGCCACACCTGAAATCCCCAGATCAATGTGTCCCTTTCAGAGGGGGCATCTTTCTCAGGAAAAGTTTACTGCAGGCATGCAAAAACAAATTTTGTTCAATTACTATGACTAACATCTGCCAAAGATATGTATGATTTTAAAGTAAATCTGCTGGTTTTGAAAAATCAGTTTACAATCACCACACCAGTTAGCATTCTCATAAGACGAAGTAAACCCTGAGCCTCTATGTTGGGGTTTATCAGTCCTGTATACAAAATAAAACAAGCAGCAGGATCCATTTAATGAAAGTGTGCTACAAAGCAAGCCTGACTTTTCCTACCTTACTGTAGGTTACTAACCTTAAACATTCCCTGGCATAATAACATGTCATCAAGCTAGGACATACAGTATGCATTAATTTCCAGATAATCACCTATTTTTACCTATTATAATTTCTAAAAATCACCTCATTTTGTGACTTGTCATAAGGCTCAACATGCAAGGCATGAGCCTCTTTTAGTTACATGACAGCTTTAAATGAATACCTTCTGAACACTGTACTTCAGATCTTCTGTTGTTATAAACTTAGATGAAGATTTCATGAGTTTGGCCAGGCAGCAACTTTAATCCAAGACAGGGATTCACTCCAGAAGGAAAATGCAAGTCAAACAACCAGAATATTCTACCTGTCCGCTGATATAAAAGATGAAACTGTGTCCAAATGCACCTTCAAGCAAGTTAACTGAAAGATTAATGAAATGAGGAACATGAACTACTTTTAATGAAAAGGACTTGTGAAATCTAACATTTTCTGCATTACACTTTTACAAGGCTTACTGGGACTGCCTGTAGCTTGGCATTCCATTAACCGCTGCCTGCCCCCCTCCCAAAAAATAACAAAAAAGTTATACTTATTTCTTGCTACATCCACTTTTCCTTTGGACTTGTCTTTTAATTTCTACCTTCTGACTTTCAGTGAGCTCTGACTACGTAATGGATTGAAACAGTGCACGTTTGTTAATATGGAAATTTCAGATTTCACTTTGAAGATATTTAGAAACAGAGCCTGATGCAAAACAGAAGACTGATGCTAGAGTTTCTCAAGTACTAAGCTCTGAGATGGCACAACATAAAGGCTGACTCCAGAACTCTCAACTGGTTGTAAATATGAAGAATAGTAAGAGATGTATTTCCCAAGTGATGCAGGAAGGAGAAAGGAGTACAATATCGCCTCTATCTTCTATTCACTCAGCATCTTAATCCTTGTGAACGACGATTCATGGTAAAAAATATATATATAAACATTCAACCCTGAATAATTAAACTGAAGTACTCATCAAGAGCATCAGTGACAATTATAACAAAATGGCAATAATTCCCGAATATACATCCTGAACAAATCTTTTAATGACATTATAAAAAAGCACTGCATGCTAGTATCATCGATAATCAGCATATGTAATTTCTTGGAGAACTGGTTTACCTCTTTCTTTCTTTCTCAAAAGTTTTAAGACAATCTGAGCAAGTATTTATCCAACAATTCTCACATTCCATATAATATTGCAAAGTCTAATAGCTTCTGCTCAGAGCTTTTCACGATCTAATTCACAACTTTATTTCTGTAAAATGCAATCATTATAAGATGTGCCCTGATACAAAATGATAAAACTAAAGTAGCAGCTGAAGACCTAAATGGCCAGGCAAAGCCATTAACCCCAAGGAAATGAAGTGGACGTTACTACTCCATCAATCTGCTTCTATTAGGTTATAGCAGGAAAATATCCAGTTAGCGCTACCAATGAATCCCTGCAGAGAAGGACAGAACTCTCTAATGGGGAGAATTGTAGTGTTTCCAATAAAACAGAACTTTAGCATACAAAGCTGTGTCTAGTAATATGTTTGAAAGTGGGCCTCTCCTTCAAGATTAGTGAACTTTTAGGTAGCACCAGACTGCTTAGATCTGACACTTAAAACAACTAGCACTGGCAACAAAAGCACAGTCCAAAGTGCAGAGCAGCCAAAGGAAGCACCTGAATGGTCATAGCTGCTGGGGTGGAACAAATGCTTTAAACTCATTGTAGTTATATAAAATTAGCTTGCTCCTTCTTGAATCATAATCTTTCAGGAAAAATGTAAGGCAAAATTAGACAATATGTTTTAGTATTCATAAGGAACTCAGGCGAAACAGCAACAAGATGCGACTTGAACAGAGATCCTAATGTATTCTTAGGCCTTGTTTACAGCCAGCTAGTTATCTAGACAACTTTTTTTTAATAAAGGCTGCTCAAGAAATCAATATAACTGAAAGCTGATGCATTTTTTTTTTTTTTTACAAAGAACTCATGCATTAATTTTCTTCATGAGATGGCAGCATAAAAAAGAATACTAGCGTTCAAAAAAGAGTAAATATAAAGCCATTCTACACAGTTCTGCAGGATATATAAACCAAACTTCCATGTATGTGAAAATATTATAATACTACCATATTATTAAAAGGAAAAGGCAAGTAATAACGATGAACTTCAGTAAAAATCTACAACAAAATACAAATTAAATATCTTTCGCAGGAAGCTACAGCTTACTCCTTGCCGTATCCTTACTAACTATATTAACTCCAAAAACTGCAATATAATTTTGTTAAATCAAATACTCAGATGTCCAACATATTTGTTGCAGGGAGGATGCCCCTACAAAACATTTATGTTATTGTTACATGCTGTATGAACTTTTCAGATAGGATTTTTCATAGAAATATTTTTTTTTACTTCTGTATGTTCTCTGCATTCAGAAATGTTGTGATTCTAAAATAAAGCATACATTCAGCAAAGGGAAACTTTCCTTTAATGAACAGAATGATATTTAGGTCTGATACTCTAATGTTTCATAGTTGTACTTAAACTGAAACAGTAGTTCTATGTAATTCTATGCTACATGCACTGTGTAAACAGGAATTGATATGGTTTACTAGTATTTAAAACATTTTCTGTGCCAAAAGACAGAAAGTGAAATGTCTGTCGCCTCTGTCTGTCTATCTTACAATAACATTTGTAGCTCTGTAGCTAGAATGGCTCTGCAGTAAAATGATCATTCAACAGGCATTTCCTGCCACAGAGAACATGTCTATTATGACCATGTTTTTTTTCTGTTTTCTCCGTTTCATACTGAAGTTTCTCTTAGCATCATAATTCACAGAGTAAAAGTGTTACATGGAGTAGTCATATCTGTGCTGCATTATCACATATGACAGTAATCTGAGCAGGAATGAAGCTATGACAAATTCTGTGCAGCATCCAAGATTCCTTATCAAAAATCTATGAAGACATTAGTGCTGTAGCTCTATCACAAGCTTCATTATGCAACTTGAAAATAATTCACAAACCAAGTATAATCCAAAACACAGCCAGGATAGGAATAAAAATATGTATTTAAAACAGTAACCGCTTTCGCAAGGAACAAACCTCGCTTCCTCAGACCTTTAACAAAATACACAAATTGCGCCTTCTAATTTAAAAAGTGCACGTTACAATCCCACAAAAGGAAAAAGTGACATCATCTAATTAATGCTGGTTAAGTAACGCTTGCTACATGAACGTTTAAAACACTGTTATTCAATGCACAGAACAAATTCTGTTACTATGTAACACTTGCTACAAGACAAACAATGTGGCTAATTGCAGACATACATTTTCACAACATACAAGAACTAATGGACATAAGTTACAAAGCAACTCTGTTGCAAGAACTGTGAAGGTGTCTAGCAAAAGGTATAAAAAATGTATGAAAATGTATGAAAAAAATGCTTACTACTTTCTACAAAATAGGTAAGCACCATGAAGTATACTCTATGCAAAAAATACTTATTCTGTGAATGTGCTATTCCTCATTGCAAAAAGTGCAGTTGACTCCACTATAAAAATTTATTAGACGCGCATTTTAATATATGAATAAAATGCTTTGACCTAACCGCACATATCTAACATAAGCTGTAATATCAGACAGGTATATTCAATATACAGACTATATGCATATGTTGTTGTGTCTTTCGGCTTTCCCCAGTTAGGGGTCGCCACAGTGGAACTCCGGTCTGCTAATGACTGGCAGCTGATTTTTACCTGCCGAGTTGCCAGCCCTGATGCACAACCTTCAACGAAGGTACGCCCATTCACGCATGTCCCCACGCAGAAGACGCTCTAGCTGAGAGTCGAACTGCACAGCGCCTTACTGTGAGGTGACACTACCGCAGCACCACCACCGCGGATATTATGCATATAAATTTTATAAAACAGAATAGCATATTCATATATAAAAATAAGCGATTATTAGATCGGATTGCTTTTACCCTGAATATTTGTTACACTGGATTATTTTAGCAATGGCCTAGCCTTTAAAATTGGCTTTATTGAAACAAATTCATTTAGGCCAAGTCCTACATCTGCACATAGCCTAATTATCCACTTGGTTTCTGTCACTTCTGTATGGTTTCTCAAATCTCTTTCTGATGTGTTTGTTTTACCTGGTCCACTGCCATAAATTTAAAATTATGTTCACTACCACTATTCTTAATGTGCTTGGCCAATGCATTGTTCATATTCATGGTTCTTATGTAGTATAAAATGTTCTCTAATCCGATCCCTCAAACGGAGATTTGTTTTTCCTATATAAAAACTTCTACAGACTATATACAGTATGCTAAATTTATAATATCTATACAACTACAATCCACTTTAATATTTATTTATCATTTTTGTTGACCGGGAAAGTCCGAATAGGTTCCACAGAGCCTGTTTTCAGCGGAGGCCCGGGGAGAAATGCTCCAGATGCATGTCTTTGGAATGTGGGAGGAAACCGGAGTACCCGGAGGAAACCCACGCGAACACAGGGAGAACATGCAAACTCCACACAGAAGGCACCCCAGCCGAGAATCGAACCGGAGAACCTCTTGCTGTGAGGCGACAACGTTAACCGCTGCACCACTGTGCCGCCCATATGTATGAAGTACATATTTCCTTCCATCCTGAGGGTGAACAAATTCACTGCTTTGATCTAAATACTGGCAATAATTACAACTACCACAATGGGAAGTAATCCCCTGATCTATACTACGGACCATATGGTCCCTTTATAACCACATAGCATTCTTCTGATGCACTATTTTTGCATCTAAAAGTTGGTTTATCCCCTATTAAACTTTTTATTTGCTCATCTGTGTTTAAAATATTTCAGTCTTTAGAAATAACTTCTTTTATATATTTAACATCATTACTATAAAACATCGTACATTTTTGTTTGTTCTCTAAATATTGAGACCTTCTATGTTCTACTTCATTTTGTGCAAAATAAGATCTCACATCATTCCTAGTTGCGATGACATCACAAATTTGCTTAACTAACTCCACAAATTTGCTCAACTGTACATATGTTAAGCAAATTTATGGAGATCGTTTTGCATAATAATGCATTTGTTTTCAAAGACTCATACTATTTACAACTAGATGGCATAGCTATGGGCACTGCGTGTGCCAACAGCTACACCAACATATTCATGGCCCACTGGGAAAACCAACATTAACAGTGTTACAAATATTCAGGGTACAAGCTATCCGCTCTGATAATCGCGTATTTTTACATATGAATATGCTATTCTGTTTTATAAAATTTATATGTATACAAGTCTGTATATATTGAATATACCTGTCTGATATTACAGCTTATGTTAGATATCTGGTATTAGGTCAAAGCATTTTATTCATATATTAAAATGTGCTTCCAATGAATTTTTATAGTGGAGTCAACTGCACTTTTTGTAATGAGGAATAGCACATTTACAAAGTAAGTATTTTTCTGCATCACGTATAACTTACGGTGCTTATTTATTTTGTAGAAAGTGGTAAGCATTTTTTCGTACTTTTATATACATTTTTATATGTTTTTCAATATATCTTCACAGTTCTTGCAACAGAGTTGCTTTGTAACTTATGTCTATTAGTTCTTATGTGTTGTGAAAAAGTATTTATGCAATTATAGCAACATGGTTTCTTTAAGACTTTTGTAGCAAGTGTTACATAGTAACATAATTTATTCTATGCATTGAATAACAGTGTTGCTTTAAAAGTTCTTGTAGCAAGCGTTACTTAGCAACCAGCATTAATTAGATGTCACTTTTTCCTTTTGTGGGATTGGAAGGTACACTTTTTAAATTAGAAGGTGCAATTTGTGTATTTTGTTAAAGGTCTGAGGAAGTGAGGTTTGTTCCTTGTGAGAGCACTTACTGTTTTAAATAAAAAGTATTTTTATTCCTATCCTGGCCGTGTTTTGGATTACACTTGTTTTGGGAATTATATTCAAGTTTTTGTTGTATAATCCATTTATCCTTGGATTTGGTGATTTTATTCTCTGGATCTCTTCAATACACAACTGTTCATGGCTAAAGAAAAATAAATACTCAGCTCTATTTAATTTTATTAGGCAAGTGTTCTTTATCTTCTGTCTATACCTCCAGCCAAACGACTCTTCCTCACAGCTTGGTGAAAGGATCCAAGAAAAGACTCAGATGAACCTGAAATCAAAAACTTCCAAGCAGGTTAGTCTCATCTTCTTCAGCAACTGCCCTAGATTAAGAGCTCCCAAGTGCTCAGAATTTCTGGAAAAAAAAAAAAAAACTGGCTGGATAGTAATATTTGGGCTATAGCAGGAAAGTAACATTGAATAGCAACATTTGGACCACAGCGGAAAAGTCATACTGAATAACATTATGTCCGAATGGAGATGTGATAAAATCAACAAGCAAAGGAGAGTAATATTGCTGGAATTTAATTCATCCTCAAGTTTTGGCGAGTACCTTCATGAGATGGATCCCGTCTTTACAAAATCTCACCAAGACGACACTGATATATATACTGTATTTTATAAAGCATATATCATGGACAGAAGTAGGTTAAAAATTAAAAGACTGCTGGGTGTACTAGTTCCCAGATAAAAAAAAAAAAAAAAAAAAAGTGTCTGATCCTAGTAGGCACACTGGCGTCAGGACTGGAAAAATTGACAGTGTAGAATCCTCAAGACACGAAAACATTTCTACAATTGGGTTAGGTACAGGCTCACGGAAGTAGTAGTCTACAAAAGACTAAAAAAATCTGACAGGCCAAAATAGAGCCATAAAGATGATTTAATAGACTGCTGAGGATAAAAAAATATATATGTATTGTTACTGTGCAGCTACCAGCCCAGCTAGCTGGAATTTTTTAAATAGTTAAATGTCATTTGTGAAATATGATTCATATGCTTGTCTTGCAAATGTAAGAAAACCATATGTTATGTGGATATTAAACTACTGGTGCAGAAGTGTGTGTTGAACTGTACGTAATGTACCGAGCTTCAAGAATATAACTACAGCATACCCTACTGGGAAAGAACAGAAATGCATATAAACTATATGCCTATGCAAATGTATGTTTTGATGGTAGAGGCTGGAACATACAGAGTTAACTCGCAAACCCCGAAGAAAAGCAGAGTTTTGAGACTGTTTATCTCAGTTTCAAGGCAGCTAGGAGACAGGGTGTCTACAGCTAGAGGTTTCTTTCTATTGTCTGGAAACGGAAATAATTACAGGTTTCAAATGTAAAAGTGTAACTATTTTACGACTTCCAGTTCTAGGCAAACTTCTGAGAGGTAAGTATTTTTCACAGAGAAATGTTAAAGTCTGTTGGCATCTGTTAGCCTGGGAACTGAAGGCAAGTGACAAATAGTGATGCCATCCAGTTGACCCAGCAGTAATGTGTTAATAATTTAACTATCTCTCAGAGAAAGTCTGGACATTTTGTATTTGTCTTTGGACTTAGAAACATCCTCTCATCAGTATTTCTGCCTTGCTAATAGCAAGTACCAGATTACATTACTCTCTCAGAGACAGATATGAATATAGTAAGGTTAGTTTAGATGTTTTCTGTATTTATGTGAGACCATCCTGCAATGTTGTTTTAAAATATTTCCTGTGATTCTGAACTCTGTTGTCACTGTGTTTAGTCATCGAGTATTGTCTTGTGCTTTTATTTTTTATTATTAAATTTATTTAAATCTTTTAATTGTGGCCGATTTCTTTAAAGATATTTAAGCATACTTGCATATGTATTTGGTGACACTGTTTGGCCCCACTCCAGTAGCCTTGCTGTTGGTCACACTTACCAGTTGGATAATAGTAACATTAAACAGTAAGATTGGGCATCCTTTGGAAAGGACCTTAAAGTAGCTGATAAGGGGTTCTGGTGGCAGTGCTAACTAACTTATGGTCTGGGCAGAAGGGGGCATAGGTGGTCCACCTGTGCCAGCCTTTTCCAGGTGTGTGTTTGTGTATAAATCAAATCTCAAAGTGTGTGTGTGTGTGTGTGTGTGTGTGTGTGTGTGTGTGTGTGTGTGTGTGTGTGTGTGTCAGCTACTTGGGCAAGGACACGGAGCACTGGTTGGACAGAGTCCTGGGAGGACTTGACTTGGACCCATGGCTAAGGACTCAGCTCTGTAGCTGTGCCATTGGGTAGTCTTACTGGGGATCTGGAGAAAGAGAAAAAACAGCCCCAGACTGACTGCGATTTCTGTGCACTCTTAAGGGAAATTGTACTTTACTGTGTGTGTACTTGTCATCCTCTCAATGTGCACGTGGCTCACTGGTGCTAGTGGTGAGGACTGAGGCTCCTTGATTACTGGGCCAGTGTAGGGGTGTTGCATATTGTTTGGCAGTGGTGGGATAGCCACATCACATATTAATTTGGTTGACTGTGGTGAGATAGCCACATCACATATTAATTGGCTTGTAGTGGTGTGGATATTGAATTCCTGTAGCCTGTGTACAGTGGTCACTGAAGGTGTTTTGTACCATCAGCCATGCAATGAAGATTCAGAGTTCATATCACAATTGTTTTATTTATTTATTTTTTTTTGTTAGCTTAGTCAGTCAGGGAGGACAAGTGAGCATGTCAGCATGGCAAGCTGACAAGGAGCCAGTTGGCTAAGATGTACCAGGCTAAAGAACTGGTGCATGACAACCTGACTAAAGCGGACATGATTGCAGCTTTAGTCACAGCTGCATCACAGCATAGCAACCAGGAGGACAATCAGACTGCCCGTGGAGATGTACAACTCTCAGAAAACGGACAGCTCAACCTTTCCACAGAGGACGTAAAAATCCGTCTGGAGTTAGAGACTTGAGTTGGAAGCCAAGCATTTGGAAACAGAAGCAGCAGAGAGACAGACATCTGCAGGCTGAGGAGAATGAGAGGCAGAGGCAACATGAAAACGAGATGCTGACTCTTCACCAGAGTCATGGAGGTAGAAGCAACAAAGGTCAGTAAATTTCATCCACAATTTACAGAGGGGGATCATTTTGATAGTTTCATTCATATGTTTGAAAGGGTGCTGGAGGCTTTGACTTTACCACTTGGCTGAGATCTTAACCATCTGGCCAAGGCCTTTGATACCATTCCCCACTCATGAATTACTGATAAACTCACCAAACTAGGCATCAACCCCTATATCACTAGGTGAGTTGCAAACTGACTCACAGATGGAACCCACAGTATGAAAGTAGCAGACTCCAAGTCAGACTGCCGACCAGTCATGAGTGGAGTCCCACATGGATCGGTCCTGGGTACTCTCCTGTTTGGCATCTAATTCTCAGAAGTCCAGGCCAACATGGAGGGACTCGCTGACCAAGTTCATAGACGACTGCAAGCTGGGAGCCATTAATTCCCAAAGTGATGTAGGCACCCTACAGAAAGGCCTCACTGAGACCAAAGACTGTTGTCGAAACCATGGCCTTAAGGTTAATGCCAAAAAATGCAGTCACCCCCTTTGGGAAAAACTCAGTTCCCACTAATTACCACATTGATGGGAGCCCACTAAACACTGAAGGTATTATAAGAGATCTAGGGACACAGGGTGACAGCAACCTCTCCTACGACCACCACATTGCCACTGTGGTCAAAAAGTCCTTCTCTGTGGCACATCTCATTACCAAAGGCTTTGCATCCAGGAAGAAAGAGGTCATTATTTCTCTCTACTCTTCCCTCATTAGGCCAATCATCAAGTATAATGCCCCATTTGGCATGTACCTCACTAAACACATGCAACAGCTGGAAAAGCCACAAAATTATTTCAAGAAAAGAGGATCCTAGGCCTTAAAAGTACAGTTGTGTACACTTACCATAAATGTAGATGTTCGAGTGTATTCATTGTTGCAGTCATCACACTTGGGTTATCCTGCCAGGGGTAGCCCTCAGTCAGCCCGAATACCAGAAACTTAGTATTTTTGCGTCGGTTGCTGTCGCTCTAGGGCTGACATCAGGTCGTCAGTGTTATAAAATCAGGCAGCCAACACCATTACATCAGTTTTTCTTGCCCCAAATGTCAGGAGGCCTCAAACAGGGAGTTAGGTTATGGTGGAAGACCACCACCAGTAGAAAGTAAATACCAAAAATCCCTGTAAGGGGTGAGGAAGAGAGAGAGAGAGAGACAAGGTGGATGGAGGGTGGGAAATCAGGACTGCAACAGTGAATACACTCTAACATCAACATTTATGGTACGTGTACACAACTGTACTATGTTCTTCGTGTTTCACTGTTGCAGTCATCACACTTGGGTTGATTCCCAAAGCTGAAGTAAAGGGTGGAGGCAGTCAAGAAGAGTTGGGGCTGGCTAGGATGTCCTGCAGGAATGCGGTTGCAAAGGCTGCCCTGAATTTGGAGAAGATAGGCAGGTGGTAATGCTTGGTGAAGGCAGCCTCCAGGATGTCCCTGGTAGGGACCCCTCTGAGAAAAGCTGCAGAGGTGGAGGTTGCCCTTGTGGTATTTGTCCTGACCCCCTTAGGGGGCAGATTCCTGTGGTGTTTTAACAGAAATGGATACAGTGTGCTATCCATTTGGAGATAGTTTTGTTTGCCCTCTGCCCCTGCTGCAAAGCTGACTAGTAATTGGTCAGTTTTCCTAAAGGGCTTAGTACTATCCAGGTAGAATCTGAGTTGTCTGTGCACATCTAGAGAATGCAGAATCCTTTCCCCCTTGTTCTGAGGCTTAGAGAAAAAGGTGGGCAAATAAATAGATTGGTTGAGAGCCACACTGGATACCACTTTAGGCATGAAAGTTGCGTTAGCCCTGAGGGAGACCCTGTCAGCATGACAAATGATGAAGAGCTCCAGAGGCATGAGTGCTTGTAGCTCTGAAACTCTTCTAGCTGAAGTGATGGCCAGAAGCAAGGCTGTTTTCCAAGAGAGGAATTTTAACTCTGCTGAAGCTGCAGGCTCCGCTTTGGGCTCCTCGTCCAAAAAAGACTGATGTAATGGCATTGGCTGCCTGATTTTATACCACTGACTACCTGACGTCAGTCCTGGAGTGACAGCAACCGACGCAGAAATACTAAGCCTCTGGCATTCGGGCTGACTGTGGGCTACCCCTGGCAGGATAACCCAAGTGTGGTGACTGCAACAGTGAAACACGAAGAACATCAGAAGTCCTACACGGACGTACTCAAAAAAAACTCCAGCTATTCTCTGTCTCATATCGTCTACTAAGAGGCAATCTCTGCTTGACTTACAAAGCCATGTCTGACCCAGCTCTGTCAGAAATGCTACATCTAAAGAAATCCCAATCCCTCCGCACCACACACTCCAGAGACCTCAACCTCATTACCACAATCAAGAGAACATGCTGGAGGGACGGGTTCATAACCCAGAGACTGGACTTCCCCGACATGTCAAGCAGAGAACGTCATGGGCCCTCTTCAAGAGAAATCTTGATGAGTGGCTGGGAAATAGAAGGTTCAACCCGGGGAATCACTCCAGTGGCTCTACTTGATAGAGGCACTGCGAACTAATTTCAGGTGGCACGATGCCAGGGCACTTCTATGTGCTAGTTTTGTAATGGCTCCAGGGCCATTAGCTTAGTACACACCTATGAACCTATAGCTGTACCAGTGGGGAGTCTTATTGGGGATCTGGAGAAAGAGGGAGAAACCAGCCCCCAGACTGACTGTGATCTGTGTGTGCTCTTAAGGAAAATTGTACTTTACTGTGTGTGTACTTGTCATCTTCCCAATGTGGATGTCCCTTACTGGTGCTAGTGGTGAGGATTGAGGCTCCTTGATTACTGGGCCAGTGCAGGGGTGTCATAGTTACTATTACGCAAGAAGCCAAGAAGTTCTACATAAAAGATATGCAAAAAGATTTAGAGAGAAATTAAGAGGAAAGAAAAACACTTGCACAAGAAAAACTGTCAAAAGCTTCACATGCAAGTCTGTGTTCATTAATAGAACAGATTCATGAAAATCATATATAGACTAAGAAACACTGGGCCATTTGGAAAAAGAAGCAACTGAGAAATTGAGGAAATATAAAGAACAAAAATCTAGGGATTTTTGAAAGGTATAAAAAGAAGCATGGACATGAAAAAGAAAGATCTGATATAATGCAATATTTATGCAGAGGAGAAAGCCAAATTCATCAATACAAAAAAGAAGCTCCAAGGATATTCAAAGAGAAATACAGGCAAACATATCTGGCCTTAGGCATAGGCGAACTAGGTGGCCACCTAGGGTACTGCTCTAGCAGGGGCACTTTTCTAGTATTTGTTTATTTTTTTTTTTGCAGTACACAAATGGTTTCCTTAAAATATGTTGAATGAATACAGGAAAAACTGAAGAGTAAGACAAACTATGAGAAAAAGGAAGGAAAAAATAATCTTGATGGTGCAGGTAGACCAGAAAGGGGCATCAGGTACTGTGGGGGGTTGCTGTGTAGCCCTTTAGTCTGGGGCACTAGCTGACCAAAGGCCAGCAATGCAGGCAAAGGCACCCAGATATGGAAAACTTCTCAGTACAAATATACGAGATCACAAAAGGTGAATGCAGAGCAGAAGATTAATAAAGTGGAAGTTAAAATAATAGAAGCTGAAGCTATGGAACACCTGCGAAGTGAAGGATTTAGTGTAGAATGTCTAGTACAGCATGATGGATCAATAAGCCCCCCAAGTAATGAGGAACAGGAGGCACAGGAGACATCCGAAGACGACATATGGACACGGGAAAGAAAGAGAATTAATGTGGTGCAGTATTCATCAAAGTTTAGAAAGCAAAACTAATCAATATAAAAAAGCAGCATCGAAGATATTTGAAGAGAAATATAAACAAAGGCATCTGGACATGGAAAAGTTTACAATACAAAAAAATAAGAAATCAAAGGGGGAAGTAGAAAAGAGGATTACTAATGGAGAAGCTAAAGTTATGGATTACCTGCAAAGTGAGGAGTAACAAAAGAAAGTCATATGGAATAAGATAATTTGTTGTTAAACTCAAAGGAGGAGAATTACGAAAGGGGAAGAATCTAAGTATGGCATGGACAGAATAGAAAAAAAGCATTTGACAGCAGTCCCAGATTCATGGATAAAGGAGTGCTTACAGATGTATGATATATACCCTACATTGATCAATTACATTGCAATCACCATGAAATAGTGCCAAACCACTTTGCAACTAAGTCATGATAAAAAACTATTATCCCAAGCATAAGAATTCAAAATGGGATATTCCAGGATGACTCTGTCACTGCTGCTCTTTTGTCTTGCTCTTAACGCACTAAGCTGTCTTCTTAAAAAAAGGGATGACCCAAAGTGTAATGACATTTCTTTTTGTAAATGATTTAACACTATATATCTCATCAGATGAGCAGCTAAAAGCACAAATGGAAGTGGTCAAAACTTTCTCAGATGATATAAGAATGCTATTTGGTCTTGATAACTGTGCAAAAGCAACATTTACAGTAGGAAAGCTGTAGCCAAGAAAACATCAGTCTGGGACAGGAATGTGATATCAAGTATCTTGATCAGGAGAGATTGCACACACATTTGGCCAACTGATGAAGAATCAACAATAGAATATTAACAAATGCGAACAAAACTCAGTAAAGAATATTTTGGAAGACTAAAATTAATAATGAAAACAGCCCTGACATCTAGGAACAAAATCCACGCAATAAATCACTTTGCTCTTCCTGTTCTAACTTACAGTTCTCAGGGTGATCAATTGACCCCAAAAGGTACTGGATTATTTGGACAGGAAAATAAGCAAAATGATTCATGCTTACCAAGTGATACATAAAGGTCAGTATAAAATAACATTATACATTCTTCGATCTAAAGGAGATACAGGCCTCCTCGAAACTGATTACATGTATAGATTTGCAATTGTAGGATTGCATACATATCTGCTGACCTCATCAGATCCAAACATAGTGAAAGTTCTGAAACGTGAAAAGAGCAAATCTAGGAGGACTTCCCTGCTTAGATTTGCAGAAACCTATCAGTGTCAAGCGTGAACAGAAATCACACCAGTCGTACACAAAAATCATGTAGCAACTGAATGTGCCAAAAAACAAAAAAAAGAATATAAGGTGTAGGATCAGATGAGAGGGCAAGAAATGTGAAAAAGGCATAAATATAGCTGCAAGTACAAAAAACTCCTGGAACAACCTCATGTCAATCAGGATCTGACACAGGAATGTTTAAGGAGAGATGAATTTAAGCCAAATGACAAAAGGTTAATATTGAGGGCCCAGGTTAGTGGACTACATACACACATTGGTTTGCAAAGTCCACTGAACATGTGGGAGAAACTGACAAAAGCAGGTTCTGTAAAACAGAACTGGAAACAGTCGCACATCTTAGGCATAATAACATGGCAAAACTATTGTACTGGGGATTGTGGAAACATTACAATACTGAAGTAGCTGAGAAGCATTGGAAACATGAGCCACAAAGCATTATAGAGAATGATGCAGTTTATATTACATGGGATCACCCATTACCAACAGTTCGAAAAACAGACGTGAGAAAACCAGATACAGTAGTCCACAAAAAGAAGACAAAAGTAACACTGATCACTGAAATTGCTACACCCAGTGATTAGTGTCAAGACGTAGAGAAATTAAACCAAAAGTAACATTTGGATCACAGCAGAAAAGTCATACAGTCCTTCAGAGTAAGAGACTGATGATTCTGCCTCCATTTCCTCCTCTTTGAAGAGCAAAGGCTGCCCTTGCTGTAATAAGGTACAGGGAGAACAGGATCCAGAATGAGTGTTCAAAGTATGGCTCATAACTTAAAATGTCTGTCATAACTAATTGTGATGTTACTATCTCTCCTGGGTATTTCCTTTAGTTTCAGCTGAAGCCAGAAACAAAGATGCAATTTTGTCAATAAAAAGTCAAATCTGGCTCCACTTCTTACTGGAACATGGCTTATTTTCCTGGTCGGTGTGACAAAAATAATTCCACACTACAAAAAAAACATGTTCTTTAACTAAAACAAAATGCAAAGGAAAAGTTTGCACTTTCCATTTCTCATTTTACATTGTCATTGGGTAGAATAAATCAAAACCTGAAAAAAAAAAAAGAAAATGCACACCCTTTATGTATGTCTACTATTAAAGTAGCAAAATAAATGGAGAATAAAGTATGTACAATACTGGACAAGACATAACCTTTAAAGAACTTTCAGAGTTTGTCCACTACCACAAAAGCAAGGAGTAAGATGCCAATCTAGTGGAATAGATGGATAAAGCCATGTCAACATCCCAGTTGACCTGGGTTCGATTAGTATCTCAGGTGACTGATGGAGCAACAGATAAGGGACAGGTGTGCCCATCCCAGGGAGGGTAAGCAGTTATGTGAGCATTCCTAGCTGTGATCCCTGGTGGAGGCTTTTGTAGTTCAAGAAGGGGGTGGAGGGTGGTGGGCATGGCTGAGATGCTGTGGAGGTGTGGTGATATGCAGCACACACCTGACGCACGCCATCACCTCTAGTGTCACCATGACACGGCACATCCCAGGATGCAAAAAACTCCCTTACCAGCTTCAGTAAGAAGCTGAGATTCCTCAAAATCCTCCAAAGCTAGTTACAAAAATATAATTGCCAAAGATTCCAAAGGCAACCACAAGGCATTCTATAGTTATGTCAATAATCTAAATGGCAATGCTCAGATCTACTCTGAGCTACAACAGAATGGCATTAAATATACTGATCCCAAGGATGTTGCCAATATCCTGGCAGATCAATTTAGTGCCAACTTTACCCCCCTCTCACCCCCTAAAGGGTCTATCTCAATATGAAAAGATTGCCAAATTCCGGTAATCACTGCCATACAGGTAGAAAAAGCACTCTCCAAAGCTAAGAATACAGCATCCATGGGACCAGATGACATCCTGGGCTGTGTACTACATGAACTACAAAATGAACTGGCATCTCACCTAAGTGTCATGTTTAATCATAGCCTCACCTCAGGCTTTGTGCCCACTGAGTGGCGCACAGCTATAGTTATCCCACTCCACAAAGGGGGAATCCACCTTGGACCTTGGGAACTACCGACCCATCAGTCTGACGAGCCTGATCTTAAAGGGCATGGAACTTATAAACAAAGACATTGGCAACCTTCAAACACTGGACCCCACCCAGTTTGGGTTCGTGAAGGGCTGATCTTGTCTCCTGAACCTTACTGACTTCTTCAAATCAATCTCCAGAGCTGTGGAAGAGGGTAAGGTGGCCCACACAGCCTATCTGGACCTCACCAAGGCCTTAGACACCATCCCCCACTCTGGAATCATTGATAAACTTACTAAGCTGGGCATAAATCCCTACTTTACTCGATGGGGTGTCAACTGGCTTACTGACAGAACCCAGACTGTAAAAGTAGCAGACTCCAAATCCAGCTCCAGACAAGTGACAAGTAGAGTACCTCAGGGTTCAGTCCTGGGACCACTCTTGTTTTGCATCTACTTCTCTAAAGTACAGGCCAACACTAAGGGACTCTGGCTAACAAAGTTCGCAGATGACTGCAAACTGGGAGCCAATTACTGAATCCCCAAATTATGTGGATATTCTACAAAAGGGCCTTACAGAAACAGATGCTTGGTGCCAGAGCCATGGGCTCAAGCTTAATGCCAAGAAATGTACAGCTATCCCCTTTGGGGAAAAAAACATGTACCCATGAATTACCACATAGGTGGCAATACACTAAACACCAAAAGTGCGATGAGAGACTTGCGGACACAGATGGACAGTGGTATCACCTTCGATAACCATATTGCCACAACAGTCAGGAAATCCTATATGGCTCACCTCATCACTAAGGGCTTTTCATCCAGAAAAAAGGAGGTCATTGTCCCACTGTACTCATCCCTCATTAGACCCATTATAGAGTACAACGCCCCATTTGGTATGTACCTCACAAGACATCTGCAACAGCTGGAAAGGCCTCAGAAATACCTTACTAAAAGAATCACAGGCCTGAAGCAGATGCCCTATACTGACAGTCTAAAAAACTCCAGCTATACTCTGTGGCATATCGTCTACTCAGAGGCAATCTCTGCTTAACATACAAGGCCATGTCAAACCCTGAGCTGTTGGACATGCTCCACTTACAGAAATCCCAATCCCTCAGAGCCACATGCTCCAGGGATCTAAACCTTATCATCACAATGAACAAAACATGCTGGAGAGATAGGTTCCTGACCCAGAGACTTCCCATACTCTGGAATAGACTGCCCATACATGTCAAGCAGAGCACCTCCTTGGCCCACTTCAAAAGGAACCTTGACGACTGGATGGGAGATCGGAAATTCACCCCAGGTATCACGTCAGTCGCCCTGCTTGACAGAGGTCCAGGGAAGTAAATATTGTGGGAAGAAATATCCAGGGAATTGTTATGGCTAGGCTTGTATAGGCCCTAGGGCCAAAAGCCTAATACCAACCTATGAACCTATGGCAGGTAGGGCATAACTGCAAAACCGCAGATGGGATGAGAGTAGCTGGTAGACCTGGTGTACATGTGGGGCACTGGACAACAAGGCCACAGGATGAAGTAATGGGGCAAAAAAACAAGGAGTGAGACAATGCCACTGGTAAACTAGGTTTAACAAAACAGCATTAGTAACGGGGGAATGCATCAGTGTAGACAAGATCAAACGACTGAAGTCATGTTCTCTAGTGTTGTGGAGAGAGAAGGTAATACTCAAGGGAATATCAGAGAAGTATCAGACATCTCTGACAGTAGCCAATGGCACTAGCACTGCTCCTAACAAACACTACACATGTAATGTGAAATGGACACGCCATAGATGGAAGTGTTTATCAGTCATACTATTTCAAACGCTGCATCTAAAGATAGCAGAACAATTGCTCAAGGAGATAAACACAAGATCCCTCTTCCTTGTAGAGAGGACTTGATAGAACATACAGTGAAACCAGACAACTGGCTCCAAAAAAGTACCTCTACACGAGAAGAAAAGATGGCACTTCTGCCCTTGGTGCCATACAAAGGGACAGGCAACATCTGTGATGGGGCTAAGGTAACCGGCAGTAGCCTGAGTGTCATTATGGCTAAAAGGAGATTAAATTACCAGGAAAAAAGGATAACTGTACAGTGAAATTAAGCAAGCTTCAATTTGAACCTGATGTACACAAGCTGACATGTAGCATTTCAATACTAGTCACTTAGCTTCTATAATTTTAATCCATGGAAGCTTTAGTGATGGAGAAAATTGGTACATTATGCCACAATATGGGATCACTAGGACGAGAAAAATTTAACAACTTAGTCTTATAACTGGTAAGACGAATAAAGTGCTCTTCTCACTTGAGGTAGACATCATATGCAATAGTGCAAGTACAAACCTGTTAGCGATGAGCAGAGATTTTCTGCTATCTCAAGAAAGACAACTGAAAAAAAACCACACACACATGGAGTTTAGGCTACATGCACATTTAAACGTTAACCAATTCACACACTTCCAATAAATGTTAAACATTTCTCACCTGAGGTAAATGTAGCTGTATTCCTTCACTGGGAATTGGTTGGCGTGATGGCGTCTGGTCCAGCTGCATATTAAACAGATTTGAGAGAGCTGACTGGGCAGCACGAGCCTTTGCTAACTTCTTGTTGCGACCTGATCCCTCAAATGGCTTTCCATCCACATTTACTGACATCACAAAGTTCTTGGCATGACTCTCTCCACTTTCAGAGACAAATTCATACTTCAGACCTGGGCGCAGTTCATTCAGGATCATTACGGGATTCTTACCAACTGAGGAGCACTGCGATGTTACAGACAGTGGTGACTGAATAAGGCCACCACTGCCACTGACTGGCATCATATTATAGTCTCCAGAAGAGTTGAAAGAATCGTTTCCATTAGACCCCAAGAAAAAGGAGTTGTCAGACTGTGCTGGAACTTCAAATCCATTGAAGAGAGTCTCAGGAAAGTCAGCTTGGTCAGAAGTGAAGTCTGCATTGACAGATAGTGTTCTTCCCATAGCTAAATGGGCTTCAGAAGCATTGGGGAATTGAACAAATGACCTCAAGGCCTTTTCAGCAGCATGGAGTTTTGCCTTCTTTTTAGTTGGCCCAGAGCCTTCAAATACTTGTCCATTCACTTCAACTGTCATAATGAAAACAGGAGAATGTACTGGTCCAGACTGGGATTGTAACTTGTACTGCAAGCCGGATTTGATCTCATTCAGCTGCATTAGTGCATTCTTTGGCAGAATAGGGCCTGGACCTTTCTTCCTCCTCTTTGCTCGGAACTTGGAGTGACCATTGCTGCCCTCCTCTAGGGGGCGCTTCCTGCTGCTACTGCCTCCGCCATTAGAAAGCTGTGGCACCTCACCTGGAATCTGTACACCATCTTTTGTGGAGACGTTGTCCATGTTGCGGTTTTCTTTAATGTCAGTGCTGCTTGAACCTGTGGTGCCCAGAAAGAGTAACTTACAACGCCTTCGTTGCAGGATCTTGTAAATGCAAAATTTATAAATTCCTTTATTTCTCTTTGTAAATGGATAAGTAATGTGTGTTCATCAGTGTGTTCTCCTCTGTTTACGTTTACACTTCTAAAGCACAAACATGAAAATACCAAAACACTATCTAGTCACAGTTATAATAAAGCAAAGAAAAGCAGAAAAAAAAACTCCCTGTTGAAAACACACATCCAAATTTAAGCAGAGTCTAATATCTAAATACTGGTAAAGGCTAACAGCAGAGTTTGTATTATATTACACACAGACACACCTACATGCATATGTGCAGTGCAACTAGAGTCCTGTTACCCATACCTATCTGTAGCTGTCAAATCTTCTTCCCCTTACTAACAGAACCAAAAGTACCATCTGATTAACACATCTGTTTTATAACTGTAGTTGCATCACTGTAATTACTCCTCACCTATTTTCATAAATTTACACATACGTACATTAATTTCACTGAAAGGTTATCTATTTTTGCTTTGTACATCAAATACTCTGCAAAGTGTAGGGGCATTAAGGTAAGGGACTCTTGCATCATGCCTTAACAGGACTCTAAGGTAGCTGAAATATAACTTTACAAAAAGCTACATCTTTTGTTGAAAATTTTGGTGTCTATATATAGGGACCTATGAGGAGTTCCCCAGAACCTGTTACTTTTCTCATCACACTGACAAGTAAGGAATGTTCTCAAGTCACATGCTTAAACACTGAAAATTAGCAAAAATTCTTTGCTAAGAAACTACCAGATGAGGTATCTATCCTAAATCCAAGCATCACTATAGACTTTTAATGGCCACTGAACACACACTACTTCATCCATTTGACAAAGCCATTGGAACAGTAACTAAATTTCCATTTATAACATCCTCCAGCAAAAGCTCGATAGGTTACTCCTTTCGGTGCCGAGAATAAATTCAGCAAGAAGGGCCAGAGTAGGGATTCACAGCAGGTATACAGTAAGCCAAATGACAGATAACACATGCACGGTAGCCACAAACAGGACTAAAGACAAACAAATGGTGAATTACAGGAAGGACTAAGACAATGGCGTGAAAGTAAAGTACAGTATTTATCAGGTCCACTGGTTCTGAAGAAACCAATGCACGTTTTATCATCCAATATATACACAGTTTAGAAATTTATTTAGCAATATCCACTGGAGTTAGCCTTTGTGAACACTTAAGCATGCATCCTTACCACATTAACCTGGAAGTAGACAAACCTTGGTTTACTTAAGGTACGGTATATCTTTCATTCCTTCCTTCCTCTCTCAAGTTGGTTATTTAATTACTTTTTTGTCCACATGCTCAAAGCCATGTGTGTCCTCTGCTCAAGCACAGTGTGATACCACAAGCTGCAGTAACAGAGCATACTTAGCCCTTGACCTGTCAGTTTGTCCCGGACACTATACAAGCATATTCTTACAAATCAAGACATAGTGATGGAAAGCTGGTGCCTGCAATGTGCAAAGATAAATGAATATTTGGCCAAATTACACAAAACCTCAACAGCAGCCACTGGAAGATATCGAAGAGGTGATAAACACCAAGAGACATGAATCACCTCACAGATCAACTGTTACAGTTAGGACCATACTTCTCAACTGTCCAGATTTTTCCTCATATTTTTGGTCTGTTATGGCATGGGGGATGTAAGTGCATAAAAAAGTCCTATTCCAACAACAGATGATGTTATTGTTCTTTGTGTAAGACTTTTGCCCTTAAGGGAAGTGCATTGGCTAAGGGGGTCTTGCTCAGAAACAGAACAAATGGGTTAATGGGCTCTCACACTGAAGTGGACTGAATGGATCATTAAAGTGGCTGACGTGCAAAGGCTTGATGGACATGTGAGGTACAGATCCAGAAAAGCTTATTTAAAAACAAGTGCCTTCCAACAAAGGAATCTCAAAGTCACTTCACCAATAGTCTCAAATGGTGTATTGGAAGCTTACCAATCATGAAAATTCTCATGGAAGTGAGGGGTTCCTTAAAAAGAGGATGATGATGCAGATGATGCAGACTCCCTTTCAACAACTAATTTATCAGCCAGTGTTGGGTCACAGTCTTGCCCACAACTTCAGGGACACGATGGACAGAAACAAGTTGACTGATATATGCACCCTGAATTTGTGACAACCAAGATCCAAACCATACAGGTGCTTGAAAACAAGTTACAAGGATCTGCATACTGCTGCCAAGATACAAAGTAGGATACCAGTCTGCCCATATGCAGAATGTCTTCCACTTGGCTGATAACATCCGCCAAGTGTAAGGCTTTCTAGCGACTTCAATCACCTCTACACCAAAGCTAGACTGTCTGGTGGTATCAAATAATTTAAAACTAAACCAGGTGCTATGCCATGAGGTGGACACAATTTAAGTAAATACTGACCACTGAGCTGAGAAAAAAAAATTATTAACCAACTGAAGAGAAAATCTTCTCATGCCAGATGGTTCCATTTTTTTGCTCCATTCTTCTATTGACCCTTATCTCTCTCTCTGCTGCAGCTATTTCACCGTTCTATTCATCTTCCTTGGGCCCTCAAGACGAGGACTACGGGAGGTAGAATTAGGACAGTCATCTTTGCGTGGGAAAGTGGCTTTCTATTTGGTCTTGCCATGCCACTGCAGATTCTCATCAGCATCCAGGAAATTAGCAAGCAATGGGCTTTTGGGATGCACATCTATAGCTCAGTGTCTGAGGTAATCAAAAATCCTTGCCATCCTTGTAAACAAGCACATTAGTGTGACCACCAGTTTGCACCAGGGATTTTACTGAATACATTGTGCCCTGAGAGTGAAACATCCACTAGCCATCAAGGACAGCCAAACAGGCTAAACCGCTTCATTCCTTTCTTTTTCTATGTCAGCTCACACAGGTGCCTCAGATGATCAGATTTGGTTTGCTAGAGTCGTAATTAAAGCTTTATCCGTCTACACCAATGGAACCGACTATACAGTTAATTTTCACTGAAAACCGTTCTTAACATATACATTTGTTGGTGAACATATGGGATGGGATATACTGGACAAACTATCAGACAAAAGTCTGAATAAGTAACACAGAATGAACAAATGCAAAAGAAAGACATAACAATAAGAACCCTGCAGTGAAACATACAGGTACTTCACCTATCGGGGCAAGCTAAATTTATTAACATGGACTGTCTTGCTGTAAATACACAAAATTGAAAAAAATGAGCAGGAACTAGCAAAACTTGAAGCTAAGCTGATTTAAAACTACAACACAATATCTTATGGACTGAATAAAGAGTTGGATTTAAAATACTTTTAAAACTGTGATGCATAACTTAAAATACTGCTCCTTTAAATGGAGGACTATAATTCAGAGGCACTTATTTTACATAATCCTCTTGATTTTTACTTTACTGCCTGCTTTCATAAGATTACAGCAGTGGTACCAAAGATTTGTATTGTGTTTAAGAAACAGTGCGTGACACTGAAGATTTTCTGATTGACATGCATTAGGAGGAGACAGTTTTTGCTCAAACTAGGAATGGAGCTAAGTAGCTTCTATTAGGAATATCACCCATAATGTAAGGTAGCTGACAGCCTGAAACACAAACTTCTTCATCAAGTGGATAAGAGGATAAGTTTTGGCATTTCTTTTATGAATTTTGCTATTGGCTCCAGAATCAAAAGAAATGACAAAGACTGGTACACAGCAGTCTCTCTCCTATCACCGAAGGGACGATCCATCCACTTGCAAGTCTTCCTTGTCCAGCTACAAACAGCTAAACAGAGGGAGGACTACATTCTTCAATAAGGCAAAAAAGGTCATTCTCCAGGGTAACACTCTCAGAAGACTGGAAAAGCCTCCCAGATAATCAGCTGTAGGAAAGATGCAGTGAGTTCACAGAGAATGCTAGCACAGTCACTTCTTCCAATATATGAATTGGAGTATTTGTCCTTTGTCTACGGCCTGCTACAAGACCTATCGTGAGAAGCTGCAAAGGGCATACAATCACAGGCCATCATGCATACTTGGGTACCACATAATGGACTGCTTCTCAGACTGGATCAAGAAAGACCCAGTCAGCTTACTCTCTAATGCCTTGAAGGCATAAAGGACTGGTTTATAGTTCTGATTTATTTGGAGCCCACATTCCAGACAGGGCCATTTTCTTTGCACTGTGGAGGAATTAAAGTGGGCTTCTCAGCTAATCACATGTATATTTGCCTTAAGGATCTGCAGTGAGTTTTGCGGCAGGAAGGAAAGATCCACATTGAGATTAATGATGACTGACCACAATTCTAGGTCCAACATCAGGGGTCTGCCACCATTACGAGATAACGAGCATATGGTAATTCTACAGCCAGAGATTCTTCAATGTACTGCTATATATGAACCACACACACAAAATGGCAATGTGAATATCACAACCAGCATTGAGCCTGGAAGAAGTGGGTTTAATTATGGTGCCACCACTCTATCCTCATCAAGGGTATCACAAACATGAAGTGTCTAACTCTGTGCTGCTAAAGGCAATCCTCCATGAAGAAATCAGACAGGACTTTTCCCAGTGTATGGAAACTAAGGAAGTTACCAGGGAATTTCTCAACATAATCACCAACAATCATATAAGGTAAACCTTATGACCATGACCGTGGAACTTTGAGAAGCAACTACTTAACAGCAAACTATAAAATTTAGGTTTACCCAGATTTACTTTTGTTTTTCCAGACCAAAGTTTTCATTGTGTTCTCTTATACAGATGAGAACTTACAATGATTGTGCATCAATGTGATCTGTAGCCTTACTTGCTACTGCAAGCACTGATAGTTTTCTTTTGTTTTTCAAGTCCTTCTTGTCGCTCACAGGGAGGCGTCTCTGTTGAGGACTATTATTCTTCCTTTTCTGTCATTCACAGGGATGTGTGTCTGTTGTGGACCATTATTCTTTGTAAAAATATAACTCTCAAAATATTCCACAGCAATGCTCTCTCACAATCTCTCTCTCCCTCTCGTAGTATTAAGAATTCTAAATTTCTCCAATTTTTCCCAGGATGTCATGTTACACTCCAGTTTAACTCATCCAGTAACTTTCATAATGTTTCTTGAATACACATCTAAAACTCTGTTTTTTTCATAAGGTAAGTGGGGAAGCACCAATTCTTCTTCTTTCGGCTGCTCCCGTTAGGGGTCGCCACAGCAGATCAACTGTTTCCATTTCTTCCTGTCCTCTGCATCTTGCTCTGTCACACCAACCGCCTGCATGTCCTCTCTCGCCACATCCATAAACCTTATCTTAGGCCTTCCTCTTTTCCTGTTACGTGGCAGCTTCATCCTTAGCATCTTTTTACCAATATACTCTGCATCCCTCCTCAGCACATGTCCAAACCAACGTAATCTTGCCTCTCTGGCTTTGTCTCCAAACATTCCAACCTGGGCTGACCCTCTAATGTACTTATTCCTAATCCTGTCCATCCTCGTCACACCCAGTGCAAATCTTAACATCTTCAACTCTGCCACGTCAAGCTCTGACTCCTGCCTTTTTGTCAATGCCACTGTCTCCAACCCGTATAACATAGCTGGTCTCACTACCCTCTTGTAGACCTTCCCTTTCACTCTTACTGGTACGCGTCTGTCACAAATCACTCCTGACACTTCTCCACCCATTCCATCCTGCCTGTACTCTCTTCTTCACCTCTCTTCCACACTCACCATTACTCTGAACTGTTGATCCCAAGTACTTAAACTCATTCACCTTCGCCACCTCTACTCCCTGCATCCTCACCATTCCTCTGTCCTCCCTCTCATTCACACACAAATATTCTGTCTTAGTCCTGCTGACCTTCATTCCCTCTTCTCTCTAGAGCACATCTCCACCTCTCCAGTGTCTCCTCCACCTGTTCCCTACTCTCACTACAGATCACAATGTCATCTGCAAACATCATAGTCCACGGGGAATCCTGTCTAATCTCATCTATCAACCTGTCCATCACCATTGCAAATAAGAAAGGGCTCAGAGCTGATCCTTGATGTAATCCCACCTCCACCTTAAACGCATCCGTCACTCCCACCGCAGACCTCACCGCTGTCACACTACCCTCGTACATATCCTGTACCACTCTTACATACTTCTCTGACACTCCAGACTTCCTCATACAGTACCACAACTCCTCTCTAGGCACCCTGTCATATGCTTTCTCTAAATCCACAAAGACACAATGCAACTCCTTCTGACCTTTTCTGTACTTCTCCATCAACACTCTCAGAGCAAACATGGCATCTGTAGTGCGCTTTCCTGGCAAGAAACCATACTGCTGATCACTAATCATCACCTCCCTCCCTCTGTAGTTACTACAGCTCTGCACATCACCCTTATTCTTAAAAATCAGTACCAAAACACTTTTTCTTCATTCCTCAGGCATCCTCTCACTTTCCAAGATTTCATTAAACAATCTAGTTAAAAACTCCACTGCCATTTCACCTAAACACCTCCATGCTTCCACAGGTATGTCATCTGGACCAACAGCCTTTCCGTTCTTCATCCTCTTCATAGCTATCCTTACTTCCTCCTTGCTAATCCACTGCACTTCATGATTCACTATCCGCACATCATCCAACCTTCTCTCCCTCTCATTCTCTTCATTCATCAACCCCTCAAAGTACTGTTTCCATCTGCTCAACACACTCTCCTCGCTTGGGAGTATGTTTCCCTCATTATCTTTTATCAGCCTTACCTGCTGCACATCTTTGCTAGCTCGGTCCCTCTGTCTAGCCAATTGGTACAGGTCCTTTTCTCCCTCCTTAGTGTCCAACCTTTTATACAACTCTTCATATGCCTTATCCTTAGCCTTCACCGCCTCTCTTTGCCATGCACCTCATCTCCTTATACTCTTGCCTACTTTCTTCATCACTTTGACAATCCCACTTCTTCGCCAACCTCTTTCTCTGTATACTCTCCTGTACTTCTTCATTCCACCACCAGGTCTCCTTGTCCTCCTTCCTCTTTCCAGATGCCACACCAAGCACCCTTCTAGCCATCTCTCTTACTAGCTCTGCTCCAGTTACCCAGCTATTTGGTAACTCTTCACTGCCACCCACTGCCCGTCTTAACTCTTCCCTGAACATCACCTCACAATTACCCTTTTTCAATTTCCACCATTTGATCCTTGGTGCTGCCCTCACACTCATCCTCTTCTTGATCACCAATGTCATCCTACAAACCACCATCCTATGCTGCCTAACTACACTTTCCCCTGCCACCACTTTACAGTCCCCAATCTCCTTCAGATTGGCCCTTCTACATAAGATATAATCCACCTGTGTGCATCATCCTCCACTCTTGTACGTCACCCTATGCTCCTCCCTCTTGTTAAAATATGCATTCATCACAGCCATGCCCATCCTTTTCACAAAATCCACTAACATCTGACCTTCTGCATTCCTTTGCTTAACACCATTCCTACCCATCACTTCCTCATCCCCTCTGTTCCCTTCACCAACATGCCCATTGAAATCTGCTCCAATCACCAGTCTCTCACCCTTGGGTACAGTCATCACCACTTCATCCAACTCACTCCAAAGTTTTTCTTTCTCATCCATCGCACACCTTGTGGGGAAGCACCAATGTCTATCTCAAGTCCCCTTTCTGATCCCCTTTTATTAGTTATTACTAGCGCACAAAACAATATAGTTAACAGTGGGTATGGACATTTATGAACATCTGGGAATGCTCCACTGCGATATAAAACCTATCAAACTTACCGCATTTCTTATGTTTCCAATCATGTGTAGTCTCTGAGTTGGGTTTTTCCTTAGTGGCATCCATTATCCAATACATCCTCGTGCATATGTCTATGCATCTAGACCCCCATGTTGTAAAACATTTCCTAGGACCTCCTGATGCATCCTCTCTTATTCTATAGCAAGTTCCAGTTCCTTCTATGATCAATATTCCATGAATCTTTATAATTTCTCCAAGTATGGGTCTAATTGCCTCTATCTATATATTGCATAGAAAATGCATACTAGCTAGTGTCATCCTTTCCCCCTCCCAATAGCCTTTCACATCTCCCAGCTGTATCAGCTTTTGTTCCTCTACTGTTACACCTGCATTTTTCGGTGGTATTAATACTCCCCTTTTACTCTCCCTCTCCAAATTTGAAGAGTCCTTCCCTTCCATTTTAGTATTATATGTTCTATTTCTCTCAGGTGCATTTCTTGTAGCATAGCAATCACCACCTCACTTTTGAAAATGAAACTTGGCAGCCATTTTTTTCCCCGTTCACCAGGTGGTTTACATTCCATAACAATTTGTCAACCAATCACTGTATACATAATGGGGTAATCCCAGAGTCTACAATTCTGACCAAAAGAAAATTGCCCTGATACCTTTCAGTTGTCACAACCCACTTACCATGTCATCAACAATCCTACTCCTGGTTTCAGTTTACTTTATGCAGCCCTGTTTTCATTCCCTCTGGTGAACACATTTAACAATATTCCGTTCCTGTCAAAGCTTTCAGTCCCCAATCACTGAAAAACATTTTGGTATTACATTCATCTGTGTGTTTGTGGTGTGTTTGGTTAAGCAAGACTGTTTACTTTTTACGAACTCGTCAAAAAGCTTATCTTAATTCTGCAGCTCTATTTATTCTGCATAGCATACCTGCATGCAGTATAGTCAAAGAGTACAGTTTAGTGAATTCATACTAAATCTTAGCAGTCTCTTGATGTATTCCCCTTACTCTGCAGTAAAGCAATCTCAGAATTAGTATGCAAAACTATCACAGGTTGACGTACTGTACAGCCCCCATTGTGACTAAGATTTTGGGCGAGTCCCACATGATCTTGTGCAAGACCCTGGGAAGTAAAGGAACAGAAAGATAGGCATACCGAAACATTCCCTTCCAAGGAAAAGACATGGTGTCCACTTTCCAAGCCAGAGGACTTGGCACTCTAGAATACACCTGGGGAAGTTGTCTGTTCAGAGGGGAGACAGAGCTTCAAGAAGTAACCCCACTGATGTACAATATCCAGAAACACCTCCTTGTGAAACATCCATTTGTGAGCATGTGCCCTGGACCTGCTCAAATAGTCCGCCACAAGAATGTGTTCTGAAGGGATGTAAACCACCTGAAGGACTAAGTGATGTCAGACAGCAAAATTCCACGCTTGAGAAGGCAACCTGCAAAGATGGTTAGACTTTGTGCCCCTTTGTTTGCTATACAACATGACTGTGGTACTGTCTGTAAAAACCTTTAGGGGACCCAGAACTCAGAGAGAGAGAAGAGCTAGGGTAAGGGCCTTCATCTCTTTGATGTTGATATGGTCTGACAGCTGTCCATAGGTTCACAGCAGATTACTAGGCTAATGGCTGAAAGGCCCTTAGCTCAATTTTACTCAATATATGGGAGCAAGAGAATGGCATGGATTTGTACCTGTGAACTGAGTATCTTACAGACTGCACCTGTTCATAAGGGACATAGGCACTACCCCAGGTGTGAATCTGTGATTTCCCCCATCCACTGATCCAAACTGCATTTGAAGAAGGCTAGGGAAGGGCTCTGGAGTTGGTAGGACCAAGGACTCTGGATTTTCAGAGTGTTGGAGGAAGGTCTCCAATCTTGACTGGAAGCATCTGTGTACAGCTCCTGAGAAAGAAGAGAAACCTGAAAAGGCAGACCTGGATTTAAAGAAATCTGATGAAGCCACCAGTAGAGTCTGAGCTTCAGACAAGCTAAGAGGAGGACCAGATACTCCAGAGGGCAGCAATGCTAAAGCCAAATGGTCTTGAGATACCACTCAAATCTCATGTGGAATTTAGCAAAAGGAACCATGGGAATGGTGGATGCCATGTACCTCAGGGCTCCAAGGATTCCTTTGCAGGAAGGACTGGAAGAGGAAGAAGAGAGAGGAAAAAGGCAGTCAAGGAGAGGACCCCAGGAGGAATGCCAACATTAGGATGGCTTCAATCCTACAACCCAAAAACATTTGGTCCTGACAGGGAGTTAGCACAGACTTTTTTGAGATTGAGGGTGAACCCCATACTGTGCAGAAGCAGTGAAGTGTAGGTGTTGAAGCAAGAGCTGTTGAGAAACCTCTTTAATTAGAAGAGCATCCAAATAATGGAATATTTGAATTCCCTGAAATCTGCATAAGGCTACCACAGGGGCCAGACATTTGGTAAATACCCTTGGAGCTGGAGAAAGTCCAAAAGACAAATCACAGAACTAATGAGAGAAAGAGAAATGTAAAAACATCCTGAAGAGAAGAAGAATAGGAATATGGAGACATTGTCAATCAAATACAGAAATATCGGAAAAGTGTCTGAAGAGACAACATCCAAAAGGAAGGAACCTTGTAAAGGGTGTTGAGAAAGGATAGGTCTAGGATGAGCCTCCCAGACCCTTCCTTCCTGGGAACCAAAAACATTTTGGAATAAAAACTTGCTACCTGCTGAGAGAAACGAACAGGTTGGATGGTTCCCTGCTCCACCAGATCAGCGGAACGAAAGGAAAATGAGGAAGCTGGCAAGGAGGAGGCAGAGCAAGACCAGCAAATGGAGGAAGAGATTCCAAGCTATGAAATAACCATACCAGATGTGGGAAAAAAACCCAGGTGTCTGAGGTTATCTGTTGCCAAACAGGAAAGAAAAGAGTTAAGGGACAGAGGAATATGGCCAGGGGAAAGGTAGGCTGGATGTCAGAAAGCAAGGTTTTTGGCCTCTACAACACTGAGTGGGTTTGTCTTGGAAAATCTGCTTAGTAATCATCTTACTTCTAAGCAGGTTACCTATGGACAAAGGAAGATTTCAAAAGACAGTTCTGGAACTTAGGAACAGGGGAAACAAAATTTGTCTCAGGTTTTACCTAACCTTGCCCTTCTCCTGCAGGGTTTTAAACGACTCTGCAGCAGTACTGCCAAAATTATTCTGGTTGTTTAGAGAAAAATCTAAAAGTCTGGCCTTAATGTTATCAGACAAAGCCTGAAGACACAACCAAGAATATCTCCTCATGACAGAACCAGATGCAGCTGCTCTAAGAGAAGTATCAGCTGCATCATAGCTGCATTTAATGGAATGGGGAGCTACTTGGGAAACAGAACTCAGAAAAGAAAAAGCAGAATTGTTACTGTCTGAATTGGGCAATAGCCCCCCTAAGCTGGGAGAGAACAGCCAGGCCATATCGAATTGTGTGGGTCTAATACTTCAGCTTTTACAGCCATTAGTTAAAAGGCATAAACACTTTTTCCAAGACCTCTCCATAGCACGGCTGTCCATGTCATAAGGTAAAAGCTTATTAATATATAGCAGTCTGGATGGCTTATCTGTGGATAAGACAAACAGCAGCATCAGGAGGAGGACTTTTATACAAGTATTTACAACATTCACACACTTTATAAAATCTATCTGGCTTCTTAGGGGCCAGAGGGTTGAGATTCAGGAGCCTGAGAAGTTGCTGTAAATGTTTCCAAAAGGGCAGCTAAAGCAGGAAGGACTGCAGAAGATCTGGGTGAATCCATCAGAAAGAGCTCATATAATCTCCTTTGAACCTCCAAAACCTGGGAACACAGTTCCACTTAAAGTGCTCCATCATAAGGACCATTGTGTCCCTAAAAGATAATTCCTCAATGGGAAAGTCTGGAGACAGAATCTTCTTCATCAGACCCCAGAGCCAAAGGACAGTGGATTTGGGAGGTATATTTTAGGGATTCCTCACCAGAGTCCAACTCTTCATTAAAAGAATCAAAATCTTTGGGTCTCAAAGATGGGGAGGAAAACCGGGAGCAAAAGCAGGAACAGATAACCCTTGTGGAGGTTTCAGAGCCATATAGGGATTTAACAGCCCCTGAGTAAAGTCCTGCCACTCTTTGTGCAGCTCCTTAGCCAAAGTAGCCATGTTTGGCAGTTTCTTCTTTAAAGGAACACCTGTATTAATGAAAATAGGAGGGTCAGACTCCTGGCCTAGATTTTACAAGGATACTAGGCACCTCTTCCATAACTAAGATGTGAAGAATCCTCCTAAGCCCTTCAGATATAATCAGCAGTGATTCCCCCGCTACATCTGTAGCAGATGTATTCACAGCCTCTGTGGATGCATGAGTATCGAGTCGTGTCGTGTGTGTCGGCCTCCAACTGGGTTGCAGCAGAGAGAACTGGCACAAGTACTGGCCAGTCTATGGGTTCTTTCATCAAATCCGAGGGAGATGTCAGGTGCAGTCTGTAGGATCAGTATGGAATTTTTCAGTTTGTTTCTTAAGAGATGGCTGAACTTTGGGGGTGGGTGGATTATGCCATGGTACCCTGAGTCATTAGCTTCAGACGTTGGTTTTCCAAATAAATAGAAAGGGATGACAGACAGTTGTGGAGTGTGTTAGGAACAAATGCTAGATAAATATCACACTGAGTATGGTTGTACATATCGCCTGCACAAAAAAAAGACACTCGTGATGTTTATCTTTATAAAAAATCTGCCTCTCAATCTCATATTTTTCCTTCCTGGATAACATGAAAACTAACTGCAATGAGGAAAGAATTAAGAGGAAGGACCCCCAATGGGCATTTATCTTTAGATTGCTCAGTAAAGAACAAACTCAGTGAACTCCATTCAGACCGACTTCAGAAATAGCACTCAGACCGGTGGCAAAGAAGCTCTGATCATTAGGCATTTCTACGTCACTTATGTACCTTGTACATAGGACATACTTTCAATGTACGATGTCTGGAAAATGTAAAGTCTTTGGTAGGCTGTCGGACATTAGACTATCCTCATCAGGATATTCCTGGAATAAAGAATACTGCAACAGAGATGAGGAAGGATATTTACTATTCTGCCATGCAAACAGCCAGATTCATTGTCTGAAGACTGGG
>NC_056738.1:526164314-526204314 GCF_019279795.1 Protopterus annectens | reverse complement strand
AAGGTTGGTGACCGCTCTTTTTACTTTCTGTTGCCTGAGTCTTCGTGCTAAAAGTTTTTGTGCTCTAGTGTTATTATTAAAAAAAACAGTTGCTTAACAGCAATCTTTCTAAACTCATATATATCAAGGTAATCTCATTCTCTGCTTGGCATTCTGCAGTTGATCATCTTGTTCTGTGTGATTCCCACTATTCTGCAATACTTTGAACATTTGTCAGTTCCTCTAAATAATGTTACTTCTTAACCACAGCTCCCTTTCTTTTATTTCTACCCTATTTTAAAACTCCACCTTAATTTTATCCCACCCCCTAGCTATATTTTCAGAAGTAATTTCTATCCTTTCAAACTCCTGAATATCTCCACTACACATTCCTTAAATTCCTCTTTTCAACAGATAGGTGGGAAAGTGCCAATGCCTCATTTTTATTTCATTGACCTGTGTTTTTATTTCAGTTACTGGCACATGATCTGAAATAGTTACTGGGCTATCTCAAGACTTTCAATTAAATGAACAAGCTCCTGCAAAATGAAAATTCTGTCTAGCCTAGCCCAGTTTTTATCTTGGGGAATAATATGCAAATTCACTCAACTTCTCTTACTGTATTTACTTCTTCTATGCCAAATGTTTTCATAACTTCTTCAAAAATCTACCTTTTTTACACCTCTTCTGCATGTACAATGAGTAATCATTCTTCACAAGCACTCTGATGTCTCCCACTTTTAGTATTTTGTCCTTCTGTCACAGTTTTGTCAGAATCAACTCCTTCTGCCAGTAGGATTGCATCTTTACTATAAAAGGTCTAAGTTGCTTTCTCGTACCCAGGTTTGGAGCATACACATGATGTGCCCTTTCAACTAACAACTGCTGCTGTGGAATATCAGTCCAGTTTCTTATTTGTGCTTTCATAAAATTAATGCAGTCTGTTCCTTCTAGCTTATCTGGTATAGCTGAAAATCTGAAATTCTATCATTTTTTTAAACATCTCTTCCGGAGTAGTCTCATTCAGCCAGTTTTTTCATCATTTCAACCTTTAATTTTTGCAGCTGTATCACCTCATCTGAATATGTGTGCAGTTGTCTTATATCTTCCTGTAGGTTATTGGAAGTCATGTCTGGAGGTTGCACTGCTTTTTGCTGAACAGCTGCAGAACTTTCCTCAGTCAGAGTTTCCTCCTCACTTTTTCCAGCTGATTTTTCCAAGTGCTCTGTATTTCTTCCTGGCATCCAGACAGTACACTTACAAGCCAGTTATTGCAATTTACCCATAAACACAAAAGTCTATTGGCCTTCTCTGTTGAGTTTCTGTTTTCACACTGGGAGAGTTAAGCTGTGACTCAATGTGCAGCCATCTTGGAAGTCCACCCTCAATGCTGTTTTTGGGGAGTACTCCTCTTCTGGACTCATCATTTACAGAGTTAAAATACTGGTATAGACAATCTCTTGCTAGTTGAAGACAAACAGGTGGCCACATGGGGACCATGAGACCCTCTCAGGGACAGACATACTGCACAATGTTGAGACAGTGTCTACCATCTGAATTCACCACCTTCAGATGATGGTCCAGTACAGGGCTAAGACTGTGCATTGGGTACCTCTTCTTCAGTTGCCAAACTGGCCACTTTCAACCACCTCCACTCTGTAACTGCAGATGGCCACATTCAATTACTGGCACTTAACTTTAGTGCATCATATCATGTGCTTCAAACAGAGAATAGAGGTATTCTCTCAGAATCTGTCACTGAGAAACTTTTCCCTGACAAACATCAGGGCAAAAGCCAAACTGTGCAATTAGGAGAAATGAAATGATCAGCTTAGGGGTTAAGAATACTTTACTAGTAATATGTGGTATCACTGCTCTAGAAAATGAATGGAGTAGTATTTGTGATAAATAGCCAAACTGAAGAGAGGAAGAAGCTCTCCGGTCTTAGTACCCACTAAAAAATGCCCTTATCAAGCTCAGCTGATATAATAGAGTTATAACTTAAGCTAATAAAGGTGTATATTTCTCCATCACATGCTGTACTTTGCCTTTACCATGCAACATAGGGTCAGCCAAAGGAAAGGATAATGATGAAAGTGGAAGCTGAATGAACACCCACTCTGGCAAAAATATCAAGGAAAGTAGCCTAGGCATAGTTATAAATACAAACATGTACATAAATTAGGTCTGGGGAGTATGGAAAAGGCTGCAGAAGCATACATACAAATAAACACACACACAAGCATTCCATTTAATGATCACTAAACAAAAATACAATTCACAAAGTTTCTTCCAACTTGTTAGGCCTGCTTTCTATAGCTTAACACTGTTATCATGGTATACGTGTTTAAATCTTGGTAGGAAGGGTACAGCAACAAAAAACAGTGAAATGTCTAGCCACATACATCCAGCAAAGGACTGATGTAGTTTATGTTCTTTTGACAAGCTTTTTGGTATTATAAGTGCTTGTATGTGAGAGTCTTGCCTCTAAAGAATTTGTGTAAGTACATGTCTCATATAGTGCATCAGTTTATGTCTGTCAGTAAAAATGAGACAATTGCTACATTACCTCAACATGCCCAATTTTGTGATCACTAGGGGATGGGTACACAAGGGGTCTGGAGTTGGCTAGTTTGGGTGCTGTACAAGCACAAACTTCTGTCAAGACTGTCTAAGTTTAAACTCATAAGGTAGTGGTTCTCAATGTGCAAAGTAGTTGCACTATGCACAACTTAAACATACGGAAATCTGATTAAGTAGTTTTATAGGAAAAATTTAAATTCTAAGTGCTTGTATCTATATAGGGCAGTACCAATCACAGCTGCACAATGAACAGCATCACATAAAAATTAAAAGTTACTTACCATAACTATGCATCTATGTTGTCCATTTTCATTCTTCCAAAACACACCAAAACTTGCCGAAGCAGAAAAACTAGGAGCGTCAGTAAACTATTTGGATAGTGTGAATCGTGGCTCCGGAGTGCATTTTTTTTTTCCATTTTCATTCTTCCTCAACAATTGGGTTACGGATCCAATCCTCGGATCTGACTTGGCTGCATACTTTAGACTTTGGATCCAACTCTAGAGTTCCTCCCTCCATGTATAATGCTCTAGTCCATTCTCAATACCTCAGATTGGGTTTGTTGCCATAAAATCTCAATTAATTATATAAAGAAAGGGGTGGCTCAAAGAATAGGGCTCAAACCCGGAACTATAATTTCCAATAAGAAATCTAACAGGTTCCTTCAGAAAATTATACAAAGGGGGATGGATGGTGGGATAGCTGGGGAACAATAAAAATGGGCAACTCAGATACCTAGTTATGCGGAGTACATAATTTTTAAATGTGATGTCCTTTTCATTCTTCCTCAACTAACGGGAAAGAGACCCCAGCCATGTTAATCTTGGGACGCCGTCATGGAAGGATATTCCGGAGAACCGCTGAGCCAAAGGCAGCTCTGCTTCTGGATATTAGATCCAACTTGTAATGAGTAACAAAGGTATGACCACTGGACCATGTGACTGCTGTGCATATATCAATAGAAGTTCTTGACCAAAAAGCAGATGAAGTGGCCATGGATCTAGTTGGGTGGGTAAAAATAAGAATATACTATAAAAATATAGTAACTAGTCTGACAGAAAAAAGATACCAGAAACTAAGAGGGAGGTTGTAGTAAAAGAATGCTGGAATTTAAGATAAGAAAGTTAACTTTCACTTAAGAAAAGCAATACAAAACCTGACAAAACACTTGAGAGAAGGACCCTACATTTGAGCATGATGGTGGCAAACGAGATCTGGGCTACTGAGAATGGACTAGGGCATTATGGGTAGAGGGCGGAACTGTAGAGTTGGCTCCAAAGTCTAAAATATGTGGCTGAATCAGATCCAAAGATTGGCTCCATAGCCCATTTGCTGAGGAAGTATGAAAATGACAATAGAGAAACTGACTTAAAAAATGGCTCCTTGTCCAATCAGGATATTACATTTGGGGACCCCTAAAGTGATGCCCAAGCTCAGAATGAGGTTAGGCTAGTCTCCACAGCCACCACAGTTTAGTACTGCTGAATGTAAAATCACCAGGAGAATTAAAAAGTGAAAAAAGAAGATGTATTAGCCAACTAAACTAAGCACTGAGTGCCCACAAATCACAGGAACCAGCAAACAGATACTGCTTATTATAAGTGCACTTTAAATTGATTTAATGTGCAAGGACACAGTAAATAATGCAAAAATAAAACAGATTCTGCTAAGTACAAAGGCACTATAAAATTATTTAAAAAAAGCCTGTGTAGTGTGGTGGAATGATGGTCTGCCATAACTGTATAATTAAAGCGCAAGTGATGCAGTAAATGATGCAAAAACATAACACAAGTACAGTTAGGAATGGTCACAAAGCACAATTTAAGCAGGTAAATATATCTGTAAAGGATGTTTATATTACTTGGATAGTAGTGGGGGTAAAGCCCCACCAGCACATCAATGGGTAGGGAGTATGCGCAAAAAAAAAAAGCACAATGAAATGGGATCTCAAGTCTGTCCTAAATATTATGCAATATCATTAGGCATATTAGAATATAGTTTGTATCTGATGACTCAACAGGCAAAAATGAAGATTTGACTAATGCTATGCAAGTCAAGAGTGCTAATGAAAAAAAAGTATAATGGATGGGCTACAGTAAAGGAAGCAGATTTTCGCCTTCTAGCCAGATTAGGAAACAGTGTATATTTAGCATGTTATGCTTTTTTCATTTTGTTTAAGCTGCCTTGCTTTGTGTTTTGAATAGGTATCTAAATGTGACTGAAGAGGGGCAAGATGGTTTGGTTTATTTACAGCTAAACAAAAATAAATATAAGTCAGAGTTTCTATTGATTTGAAGTTCTTTACAGTACATTTTATTCTAACTAAATAGTTGTGCAGGATGCTTTTGTTTGGAAATGGTAAAACGCATCTTCCTTAATTCTGATGTAGTCTGGCAGTATTCTCCACTCAGCTACACAACTTGCATAACACTACAGTCAAAATAGGATACTGGTCACTTTATCAATACACATTTGTTGCAGACATTTGCAGGTTGTGTTGAATAGTTATATAGTGCACCATAACTGTCTGACAAACGCTCCTGTTTCTATTTTTCTGTTTCTCAACTTCCGTCTAACATTTAGCATAATTCAAAACAACCTTTCTCATTTCTATATTGTTTTGCACTATATCCATTCATGCTCAGACTCCTCAACAGTGCCCATCTGTTATTCTACATTTCAACATCTGTTTTCCCCAAATAGACCCTCACTACATTCTCATACACCATCCTTTCAAACCTCCTCCATTTCTTACACTTCAGGAATGTAAAAGAAGGTATCAAGGCAACCTATCTCCATAGAAAATGCTTCCTTCCTACCTTCTACCAGCAGACTCCACAAAACCTAAATATCCTACTGCCCTGCAGCGTCTTGCTTCCTTCTTGATTCCTACTTCCCCACTACCTGCCATAAAAAATATGAATCCCTTTATTTAATCATTCTACACTTCGGCTTATCCTCTATTTTCTTCTTCTTTCTGAATCATCTCTTATCCTACCAAGGCTCAATAACAACTCAACATCTCACCAACTCTGCCCCAACCACCTATCCATAATTCCTCCCTAAACTCTCCAAACAATGCACCAAACATATTTAATGCCTTCCCTTACCCTTTACCCCAAATATAGACCGATTGACTAGTTCAATTTAAATCAAATAAAAGTTAGTAGAAAAATACTCTCAAAAAGTAAGAATCAATAATACCCCAGTTTACTAAAATCCTGTTAGAAAACATTCACCCTAATCATGGCCCCAGCTATCACAACCAACATCATGACAATTCCTTTCCACACACTACCCTACCCCCAAAATGGATTACCCCCCCGGTAATTTAACTTTTGCCACCATAAATATTACAATCAGAAGAAATAAAACTATTGAACTACATGCATGGATTACCCAACACAAGCTCAATATTATTAGTATAAATGAAACTTGGCTTAAATGTCTCTGAAATTATATCCCTCAGCTATATCATTTGTAATGACATAAAGGGGAAAGGTAATGGTATTGCTGTAATATTTCCCCAACTACATTTCCCTCTACAACAAATCAATACCAAAATTTAATTCAGAAGAACATCTTATTACTTTCCTGAAAATAAACAAATATGTATTACTGTCCTTTACATCCCTTGTGGTGACAATACAGCTACAATGGAAGATATCCTTCATTGGATATCCATAACAATTCCACATAAAAAAAATACTAGATGATATTAATACCAATTGACTGGACATAACATCTACTCCCTACATCTAGCATGAACGTATGTGGTTTTACACAATTAATATCCCCACACATTAAAGACAAATTTCTTATTAGACTGAATCCAAATATCAGACCCTAGCAAATTCACCACCACAGGTACAATATCAGACTTGGTGACTATCTTCCAATCTATGCAACCAGATATCTCACACATCTACTCAAACTGTACGTTTATAAAACTACATACAACTTGTTCGCGTTTAACCAAGAAATATTCATTACCACCCTATCAACTATTAAACGAACATCCTAAAAATCCTCCCCTTAGAAGATGCTGTAAATTACTTCATTATAACTTCCCTAAATATCCTAAAATAGCCTTGCACCCCCTAAAAGAAAGACTAAAAACAAGTAACGCAGTTTGGCTATCCAAAAAGAATTAGAAAGCTAGTGCAACATAGCAACAACAACCAAAAAAAAAAAAAAAAAGGAAATATTGGGAAAAATGTAAAGCACCTCAGTATCTTGAAAACTTCAGAATGCTTCACAACCATACTAAAAACAAAGACAAACTATAACATCATTCAGAACAACAGAAAGTACAACCCTAAAAATCTCTGTTCAGCCCTGACGAAATCTTACCTCCTGGCCAAAAATTCAACCCTAAACCCTCTCCCACTAACTCATCCCTTAAAACTACAATAGAGTTCAACTATTTCATAGAACAGCCCCTAACCAAGGATTCCTCAACATCAAATTCCAACCATGCCCAACAGCCACATTATCACCACATCCATTTTCCCCTTCAAACCTGTCCCCACACATCCTGTATAAAATTACTTAAACTCAAACCATACTCTACTTTAGCTGCCGAACTTTCAAGCGAGTACCTTAAAACAGCAGCCAAAAGCATCATCTATCCTGCCTCAATTCTTATAAATAGGTCAATCCAGGAATCCCACATTCCTTCTCTTTGTAAAATCACATATTATCCCTCTACACAAAGGAGGAAATTCAACAGACATCACTAACTTTAGGCCATCAGCAATTAAAAATGTATTCAAAAACTATTGCTGAACTATCTCCTTCAGGAGGAAATCTTATACCCCATACAATATGGCTTCCATCCCTCCCACAGTACTAACACTGTACTTCTAACCTCTGTAGAAACTGTCAATAAAGCTAAAAATAATGACAAACTAGTCTCCTCCTTATCTCTAAACTTGTATAAAGCCTTTGATGCAGTTTGTCACAGCTAACATCTACTTCAAATGTCCTCACCAGGTATATCTTAGCCCACACGTCTATTGTTCAAAAGCTACTTGTCCAATAAGTATCAGTCAATAAAATGGCACTTCACCCTCTTTCCACACCTCCCAGTTACCACCGGTGTACCACAAGGATCTATCCTTGGTCCCCTCCTCATTTTTCACAAACACTCTTCAGACATCCACACAACAGGCCTCCCTAATACAATACAAGGATAACTCCATATTCATATGCATATCGACAACCTGGCAAATCTCAAAATAAATTACTCAGGAAGCTTTCACGGCTACTGAAACATGTTTCTAACTTAACTCATGCTCATCCACCTCCCCAAAAAAATCTTTTTTCATGAGGGATTTGGGGGAAAAACTATGTTCTTACCATTATGTTCCATCTGTGTTGTCTATCTTCATTCTTCATTAACCTGTAGGTCTCTGTTCTGACCCTCAGAACCAAGGGGCTACTTTACTTGCTAAATATTCCAAGCTTGAGCTCCTCCCTCCCATCCATAATTCTCCACTCCTCCAGATTACCTCAGATCGAGTTTGCAATAACAGCTATGAATGGTTAACAAATAGACCAACATAGCCAGGAAAGAGTAAGGATTAGAAATGTGGCTCTATGTACATATCAGTCAGATCTCTGACAGTCTTGGACTGGGGGAAGGTTAATGAAGAACGAAGACAGAACACCGATGGAACGTTATGGTAAGATCGTAACTTATTTATCTGATCTTGTCATTTTCATTCATTCAGTAACCTGTGGGACAGAGTCCTTAGCTACAATAACCCAGGGTGGCCCTCGTGGAAGGATATTCCAAAGTATAGCAGAGCCAAAGGCACTTCTGCTCCTGGAGATGATGTCCAACTTGTAATGCCCAATGAAGGTATGAGAGTTTGAAAGAGCAGCTGCTGCACAAATGTCCTCAACAGATACCCTCGACCAAAAGGCTTGAGAAGTTGCTATGGACCTTGTGGAATGAGCCTTAATCTGATCAGGGACTGGAATGCTCCTGGAGGAATAAACAAAGGAAATGCAATCTGTCAACCATCTTGCTAGGATACTCAATAACCGGATTTACTTTTTTTAACGTCTGAAAAGGATACAAACAACTGCTCAGACTTCCTGAAGGACTTTGTTGTAAGCAAAAATATAGCTGTCTATGTACATCAAGAAAATGGTGTACTCACCCTTACTCTGAAAATTATGGAAGAAAACAGGAAGATTAATACATTGATTAATATACTCTTCCCTAGTAACTTTAGGCAGAAAGGATATATTGGTACGAAGGGTCACTATCATTGTGAAATATCAAGTATGGAAATTTGCAGGAAAGAGCCTAAAGTTCAGATATTCTTTTTTGCCAAAGTAATAGCCACCAAAAACAACGTCTTCCAGGAAAGAAATTTGAAACCTACTAAAGCTGCTGGTTCGAAAGGGGGGTGAATTAGAGCTTGTAAAACTCAAGTCCCAAGGAGGGGTAGGATTGTTTATAGGAGGATGAAGCTGATAGGTGCCCCCTAGGAAAGGCTTTACAGAGTTTCAATGAAGCCAGAGAAGAGGAATCTTATCCAAAATGCAAATTGGAGACAACTGCTAGCTTTTCTTTAATGGTGGGGTAACTAGCTCCATTATTAAAAAGAAAGGCCAAAAAATCTAAAACAACCAAGACAGGGGCTGTGAAAGGATCTATTTGTTTCTGTTGTGCCCATATGGAGAATCTTTTCTATTTGGTCTTATAAATTTTCCTGGTTGAGGATTTATGGGCAGAGATCAATATTTTCTGAACAGGAAGGACAGCCTGGGGTGTCTAGCCATCACTGGAATTGGAGAAACATTGTGGTTAGTTTAAGTCTGTGAATCTCCGGATGAGGATGCCCTGATGTGGGACAAAGTAGATACAAGGTTGGGTCTAGTGTCACCAGCAAGCAAATAGGCAGAGGAACCATGTTTGTCGAGGCCAGAAAGGAGCAATGAGGATTAACTTTCTCTTCAATCTGAGAGCCTTCTATAAGAATTTTGGGATTAAGGGCAGCTGGGGAAAGGCAAAAAGCAGACCAGGAGGCCAAGCATGGACTAGAGAATCCCTGGGTGACTGTGCCTGAGGAGGGAATCAAGGCAAAGTACCTGCTGCACTTGTTGAGAGGTGAAGAAAAAAAAAAAGCAGCAAGGTTGACGTCATTCCTGAAAAAGTCTATTTGTCATAGATTGAATCAGGGACCACTCGTGAGGCACCAGTGAAATTCAGCAGTGCCTGTCCACAAAGATGTTGGAATCTCCTGGAATGTGCACTGCCACCAGAAAACGATTAGTAAAGATCACCTATTGCCACACTCTCATAACTTCTTGACATAGGGGGTAAGATTTGATCCCTCCCTGTTTGTTGATGCACTAGACCACTGACATATTGTCCATCTGAAGAGTACTAGTTCCTAGAGGAAGAGAACTGTGTAGGTTTTGCAACGTTAGAACTACTCATCTCTAGTACATTTGATATGCAATTTGGCCTCCTGGAGCGTCCATGTGCCTTGGACTGTTCAACCCAGATAATGCCTTCGCACTCCACTTGGGAGGCATCCATGGTCAACGTGGTGTTTGGGGGAAGAAGAACAAAAGGACGATTGCAAGTAATGTCTGTAGAAAGAAGCCACCAAAGAAGACAGTCTTTGCAAATCCTGAAAAATTTGATGGGTAAGTTTAGAGGGTTCCAGTTTAGTGACCAATGGACCTCTAAGGTCCACTGTAGGACTCTTGTATGGATGTGTGTTGTGGGCAACAGAGTTATTTTAGCCACCATGGAATGCAGCTAAACTGGTTGGAGGTTTTGGAATGGTCATGACTTGTCTGTGAAATCTTAAGTTTGATTCTCTGTCCATTGTCAGATAAGCACGAGAAATTCTTGTGTCCAGCCATGCTCCTATGAAATCTATCATATGAACTGGTTCCAACTGGGATTTTTGCAGGTTGATATTCCAAGGGCTGGAGTCACATGGAAGAGATGATCCTCGGCCTGTAACAATAGATGCCTAGTTGGAGCAGTTAGGAGCCAGTCGCCCAGAGAGGGGAAAATCTGGTACCCTTGCAGCTTGCGATGGGCTGCCAAGACTGCCAAATATTTGGTGAACACCCTGGGGACTGTGGTGAGACCAAATGGGAGTGATCTGAACTGGTAAAGACTGTCTCACAGCCTGAAACAAAGGTACCGTCTGGAGCACCTGTCTATTTTGATGTGAAGTTATGCATCCTTCAGGTCCACAGAGCATATCCAATCATTCATCCTCAACAGGGGTAGGATGGACTGAATCACAACCATCCTGAATTTTGTGTTCTTTACGTATTTGTTCAGAGGAGTCAGGTCAAGAATTGGTCTTGGGTCCCCCATCTTTTTCAGTACCAAAAATAACCTGGAATGGGAGGGAGCTCCTGGATGACTCTTTTTGCAGCAATTTTATTTCTGTGGATGCATCCTCCTTCTGATAGGATGGAACATCGAGAAGGCAATTTTTTGGATTTGGTTTCTCAAGGGAATGTAGTACCCTCTGCATACTATCCTTAGCACCCATCAGTCATTTGTGATGGCTTCCTAGGTTGCAGTATGCAAGGAAAAGTTCTCCCCCCGACTAACTCCGACGAAGGCAATAGGACAACCGCTCAGGAGTGCTGGAAGGGTCTATCAGAGAAGGGATCCTGAGACCCTTGGTTTTGCTGACCCTCTCTGCCGCATGTGTGGTGTCTACCATTTTGGTTATTTCCCACTCTGCCTCTGGGGGGAAAAAATCTCCTGGAAAGTCCTGATGGGAAGCTTGAGATTTCTTGAACCACATTTTTAAATGCCACATTGCTTCCTGGAAAAGGACCTCCCGTAGAGTAGAAAAGTGGATTCCAATGGCAGACACTGTCTTCCCATCTTTCTCGCTGCAGGAGAGTGTGTTTTGAACTATAGGTACAAATAAGGTCGATTTGTCATACGGCACATTGATGAAAGACACCTTAAAGGGCTCAGCAAAGTCACACAGCCTCATTCAGGCATGAGGTCTTATAGCAATCCCTGAACCGGCTGTCCTTGAGATACCCTCTGCCGCATGGCATATGAGCCTCATGGATGAGTTAGACAGTAATTGAAGGGTGGCCAATCTGGAGGAAAAGGTTTTCTGTTCCTCAGCAGACAGGGAGCCCGGGGCCAAGCTTAACAGTATCTTGACCTGGTCCCTCTGAAGTCTCGTAAAATGGGGTAAATAGTTTAACTTCCTCAAAGTGAACATGGAAGAGGTGTAAGCTCTCTTGACAAATCTGTCCAAAGCCCGAGATTCTATATTGGGGGATGGACAGTGGAGCTTACATGGGCTAGCTCCTTTTTGGTGGCTGCCACAACAACCATGGCATCTACAGAGATAACCTTGGTCCAGAAGGTCTTGCCTGGGGAGGGACACTTAAGATTTTATCTGTTCATTTTGGTATGGGCTCTACCGTATCCTGTTCCTTCCATGCCCTAGAAGACACCAACTCAATGAGTGGGTCAGCAGGTGGGGGGGCACCTAGGATGTAGATGGGTTGGACCCAAAAGCCTCCAACAGCACTGATTCCTCAGGAGATGGATTCTGTGCAGCCCAGCCACCTCTTTGAAGGAGAATTTCTAAAATGTCTCCAAAGTAGATCTCTTCCAGTGGCAGTGTTGGGGATCCTTTGCGTTCCTCGAAGTTGCGTTCCTCGAAGTTGATGTCAATGGCAATGGATTCCTCAGGGGAGTCAATGTGCCTCCTCTTGCACACTCTCTTCCAAGGAACCTCCTCAGCGGGATGTTCTAGGGAGGTGTCAGAACAGCCTTGGGGTTCCACAGACAGAAGTGTATGTAGACTTTAGGAGACCGGTTGTCTACATGGCAGACTAAAGGCCTCAAGACACCAATCCAGAAGGGGTAGGTTCCAAAGCACAGAGGGTCTCCTAGAATGGGAGAGGGTCCTCTCCACCACTTTGAATGTTGAAGGGCTCTGAGCTCAAGGAAGCATCCCCTCTGGATGCTAAAACTACTGGAGCGGACACCTCTCAAAGCCTTTGAGCCTCCCAATCCAAAGGGGGGGGGTTGGAGCTACAGAAGCTGAGGGGAAAAAAACATTCCGAAAACTTCAGAGTGGAAGTCAAACCTCCAGAGATGTCAAGGGTATGGCTCTGAGAAGCACTCAGCCCAAAACAGTCATAGCTGAGCATGTCAGGGAAATGGCCAGGGATAAAGAGGACATCACTATTGGCCCTGACACCTCGAAGCCTGGGAGTAACAGAACCAAAGACTCCGAAACAGAGGCCTGGATTGGTGAAGGAGCCATGGGGTGAAAAGCGGAGCGCCTCACGGATCCAAAATGGGATGGAGTTGACAAAACACCCATCTGGATCTGAGCCTCGAAAAATTGCATCATTAATCTACCCACGTTTTTCTCAGAAAAGCTTAAAGAAGATGTGGAGGATGTGGAAGAGGGAGACCTGAAAGATTTCTTTGGAGAAGGAGATTTCCAAATGGGGGTAGAAGGCCCCACACCAGAAAGTGAGGCACGATGGGGAGACCTCTGATCCAATCTGCTCAGCCCCAAAGAAGCAGACTAGGTATGGAATGATAGGCCAGACGATAGAGCTGAGGAAGCCAGTGCTGTCGGGGTCATTCCAACAAACTTTGTGCCTTTTTAGGTAGCTCCAAAAAGGACCTCGCAGGGAAGCATTTCCCGTTCTCCCAGGCCTGTTTGAAAGATTTAGATTGGGGGGGGGGTTGAGCCCCTGATGTTGAAGGGACAACAGAGGAAGGAGGAGGGAGTGAACCTTTTAAAATAAGCTTGCTCCTATATGCCAGGGTCCTGGGGAGAAAACTTTTTTTTTTTTTTTTTTTTTTTTACAAAAGTTGCAGTTGCTGTCCAAATGAGAAGGCCCCAAGCAGTAAATGCACTCCCTGTGGGCATCAGACAATGAGATCTTGTGCCCACAGGAAGTGCATTTCTTGAAACCCAATGGTTTCTCCTTGCGATTGGCCATGGAAAGGGAGGGAAGAAGAGAGAAAAGGAAAGGTTATGGCAGAGAGAAACACGAGTAAGGGAAAACAATTATTCTAAACTTTTTTTTTTCAACCATAAGAAAAAGGAGGGACTACGGCAGAGGCAAAGAGAGAAAAAGAGACAAAGAAACTAACTTGCACAAACAACCACCACTAAACCAGCAGAGGAGCTCAGGAGAACTGAACCTCTGTTATTCCAAGCAGCAAACGAGATCTGAAGTAATCTGTATGAGTGAGGAATTATTGGTAGGAAGGAGGAGTTTGAGCTTGGAATCTTTAGCTAGTAAAGCAGTCAGTCTGGTCCGAGGGTTGGAACCAAGACCCACAGGTTAATGAATGAATAGGATGATATCAGATAAAAATTTTAAATTCTCTCTCTTAATACAACCACTGAAGTCGCATCTCATAGCAAATTATTAGGAACGACACAGAATGATAACCAAATTCAACTTGCATATAAAAACTGCATAAAAAAATCACCAAAAACTAGGGATGCATCACAGAGCCAAAAACATTCTCACTAATACAGTTAAAACTACACTTGTCACTTTTACCTCTTACCTTGACTATTTTATGGTGCTCCCATCCTTAGTAAACTCCAGACATCACAAAAATCAAAACTTGAACAATGCTATAATAAAGTGGCTAAGTTTGCAGCAAATACCCCTTTCACAGCCCACCACTGTAGAGAACTAAAAGGCCTAAATTGGTTAGACTGACCCATCAATTAACATACACACAGCTTCTTACCACTTATAAAATTATCCAGCATCCTTCTGCTTGTCCAGCACTAAACATTCTACATAACTATGTTCCCAGTTTGTCATCATGGTCCAGTGACCAAAACCTCCTGTCCACAAACTTATCAAATCTGCTGGGTATGGTCTCTACTCATACCACATTGCTAAGGTCTGGAACTCCTTACCTGTATCCATCAGGTCAATACTGTCCCCTCCAGCCCTTTAAAACCATTCTGAAAGACATTCTAGCCAAAAAGTCTCTGTTCTTGCTCAACCTCAGGATAACCTATATCCATAAATATACTAGTGAAAAAAGCTGCAAAACTGGTAACGGAAAAGGAGTACAGGGGACTTTGAGCCGAAGTAATCCAAAGAAGAATTATTTTCTTTAAGAAAAGAATTCTTCTTTGGATTACTTCGGCTCAAAGTCCCCTGTACTCCATATCCATAAATATGAACAAGTACCTAATTCATACCTTATGCCTCCTTACTCTCCCTTTACTCACTTCCTTACTTCAATACGTTTCTCCTCCCTTTCTTTCAAAATATGCCAAAACCCAGTTTTATTTTTCTCCTGCTTCATACTGCAATTCCTGTTTGTATTATACTGACTTACTTTTTAGTTCCTCAATAAAGTGGCTAAAATTTCTCAAAATATTAAATTGTCATACAAGTTGCATCTATTCTTAACCAGTACTTTCATATTATGTCTACTTTGGTAAATTGTTTAAACTGTAGATGTTTTTGTATTATTTTTGAAGACTGTAAAGTTAATGCTCTTAAAATGTTTTTGTAATACTTGGGAGCTTTTCTCCCTGGGTCTCAGCTAAAAATGGGCACCTACTCAATCTGACCTTCCCAATAATCAAATGTCAATAAATAAATAAAATAAAGTAAAGGTGTTGTAGTTGCGATTGTGGTTAAGGCGATGGATTTTAAATTTATTGGGGTTTCCTTGCATATATTCAAATCCTGCCAATGGTGTAATTTGTGCGGCTGACAAAATAGATAAGAGGTTTACCTTACAGACACAAGGTACATGATTTTATTCTCATCTTTCAGGAAAATTGGCTAGGCTTACAAATGGCCCAGAAGGGCAGCTAGCCTAGTACTTAACTATGAACCTATAAATGTAATGGAGTTATAAACCAGCTCTGTGGCATCGAAGGATAAAGTCCTTATTGTGACTCAGATTTACGGGGATCAATTTGTGATCCCATACTAGAGGAACCAGCTAGTGATAGTGGGACTGAGTGACTGATGCCAGCTCACTTATCCTTGGTAAAGTGAGGCAGCCTCACTCATTATATGATTGGCACTCAGAGTTCACTGCAGCAACAGGACCAATGTGCAAGCTCTGCATCCAGTGCATCACCACTGTGCCACATTTCACCTTCTCCACAGAAGCATGCACAAGTCACCTGCGTGGCATGGTGGGAATCTACAGCGAGCAGGCTACCTCTGGGCAATGGGGAGGTAAAGGTTAGGCAAAAATATGGAAGGCTGCTATATAGCAGGGAGAAATGCTACTGAAGGCTGATAGCAGGCTTTTAATGGAAAGAAAAAGAATTAGAAAATGTGATGTTACTGCCATCTCCAATGCTTAGACATAATATGCACGCACCTGTCCTTCAAAATAACCTAGACTGATAAATGTTTATACAGTATCCTGATCTAAGCTACACATTTCTTCGTCACTCGTTTGACATTTGTGATGGAGCAAATGACAGCACTAAACAGTTATACACATTGTGACTCTGAGTGTAACAATAAGTGGCTGACCTAATGAATACAGTTTGTTTTCTTATGTTTGGCTGCCATTATTGTGCAAGACAAAATGGGTGGATGGCATTTAGTTTTGAACAGTACTCTCAGTTTAACACTAGGGAGTTGTCTATGTTTTTAATTATGCAAAAAAACACTTGTAGGGACAGTTCAATCAGATGTCCGAAGATCAACAACTGACATCCTTTTCAGGGGCAATTCTCAGTTTTGACATTTATAACGCATGTCTTATGTTAACCTGCTTTGCTTTTTTTCCAATTGTAACACTTCATTACACTTGCATATTTTGGTTTTCCCCCTTGCTTGGGTAGTATGCTCTAGAAGTAGCATTACAGCGTAGTATAGTGCTTTGTGGTAGTGGGTATAATGATGGTGTTTCGTGTTACTAGTAATTAGGCCCTTTTTCTTTTCAAAAGCATGATTCAACTAACAACAACAAAATACCATCATTGAATGCAGTAGCACAACACTGTACTACACTATAACACTCATTTTGTATGCCACTATTCTGCCCTGTACATCAAAGCAAACTTTTAGCTTCTAAATTCTATTTTTGCCTTCACAGCCAGCATTAGATACCTCTGAATCCTGTGTCTGCAAGGAGCCCCCAACCTTTAGCCATTACAAAAGCCCCCCCCATAAAGACGTGGCTGCATCGCAGGTCGGTTTCTCCTCTGCTTGGCCCCCTGCACCAAGGTAATCTGTACTGTGGAACTTGCACCCATTTTTTTCTTTTTATTCTGTTTTTTTCTAATACTTCCTCCACTTAGGAGGTGACACTGGTGGAAGCTGCAATCCAACAGGTAATTGCTTCAAGCAAGGATCTGACTGGTTTCAAGATTGCAACTTTTTTTTTTTTTTTTTTGCTGAAAACACCCGGGAATCAGGAGGTGACATCTGAGGAAATGCTGCAATCTTTTAGATCTACTTCAGTGAAGCAAGGACCTGACTGGTTGCAGCAACTTCGCAGGACTTGCGCATCAGCAGCAATTTGTCGTTAAAAAGGTACATGTTGTGAGTACCTTTACATTTTTTTCTAGGTTTTTAATTTAGTAAGAGACTGCGATGTGGACCATGTGGATTATCTTTTATGGTGTTGGAAGACGAGGATAACAAAGGAAAGGTTTCCAGCACTCGTTGGATTCAGATTCCAAGAGTATTTCAACTATCCATTTAAAGGCAATTTAACAAAAGGTCTGAAAAACTGTTCTTTTCATGGCATCTCAAAAGGTCTGAGTCTACAGAAGTAGGAGGATCGAGCCGGCCATCAAGCTGGAGTGAAAGAGGATTAGCAGCCAAAGTAGTAACTGTAAAAGGAACTTTTTTTCTTTTTAAGGAAAGGAAGAGCAGAAAGTCTAAGAGTGATAAGAAATTGTGCGGTAGATAGAAACAGTGTGATTTTTAAGCCTTTGTCCTCCCAATTATTTTTGACTTGGTGTACAATAGCTGACAGGTACTGCTGGAGATGATATAGTCCATAACCTGCACATGTTTGCTTCTCATTTTTGTGTTTCCTCACATAACATAAACTGTTATGCCTAATGTGTTCCTGATGTGTGTGTGTATGTGTGTGTGTGTGTGTGTGTGTGTGTGTGTGTAAAAGACTGTGGAAAATGGGGAAGAATACTGCGGAACTTCAAAGTATGCAAGAGGGATTTGTTTCTGAATTTGTATGTTTGTGTGTGTGGGGGTTGAATCTTGTAGAATGTCCTGAATTTTGCCAAATATTTCTGATTTATTCATTATTTTTGGTGTGTTCACCTTAAAACTTGGCTTTCTAACAAGTTATTGAGATTCAGATTTATTATCCTTTAGAAAATGCATGCTAATGGAATATCTATTTCTAAGGGCATTTAGCATCAAAACAAAAAAAAAACAAAAAAAAATTCTCTTGTTTCCCGCCTTTCTGAGCTAGATTAGTCCAGTATCAGAGCTTGCTGATCCCTGGGCTTTTGTCTTGGTTCCTGTAACTGTTCCATATCCTTTTTTGGCAAGGAGGAAGCTTCTTTGTTCACCAGTGGGAGTAGGGAGCACTGAGCAGCCTATTTGTCCAGTTTGGAGTGGCATCAGCCAGTAACTAGTAGTCGACTGGCCATCTGGGGTCAATTCCCAGCTCTTTTCAACCCCCTGCTATAAAGCACGCTAAAACGCGCTTTTGTGCATTTTAGCGCGATTTAGCGCGGAGCTGCCACAGGAGCACACAAGAGCAGCGGCGGTTAATCAAGGTTAAACTATTCAGGCTACCTAAAGTCCACTCTTCATTTTTTCCCTTAGAACAGCTCTTCTTGAACTCTACTTGTAATCTAACCAGCCTATTTTCTATCTGAAAAGTTCAGTTCTACTTGATTCCTAAGTAGACTATTCTCTATCTGGAAAGCTTGCACTTGCTCCTACAGTACTTTTTACTCTGATATAGCACTTTTTATTATACATAGTACCCCACCAGCCTATAACCCCTTTTTCGATCACCCACATCCCTCGAAGTCTTTTCAAACTCAATTACATAAAGTTTTTGTCTTTTCCTTCTAGCATGTCAAGGGGTCAGTTGCTCGCGTCCTCTCCTGCTCAGCTGGTGAATCTGGGAATATTGAGGCAATGTTACAATTGCCTCATGTACACAGACAACCCTCTCCTTCTCCCACAAAACACAAATACATGCGAGAGATGCACCTATATAGCCAAACTGTAGGCTGAGCTCTCTCAACATAGGACTGGCAAGACCAGACAGGAGGAGAAGGAAACCACACACACCACAAACCCAGTCTCACATAAAACTATCACAACTTCAAATCATACACAAACACACAAAGACATACTCGGAGGCTCTGATCAAAAATCTACCAAAACAGCAGAGGCCACCAAAGCAGACACCCAAACAACTGCCACCTCATGACACAACACATGCAACACATAGACCACAAAGTCAGTGTGCCAGTCACAGCCCTTAAGGCCAAACACAATGCCAGACACACTCGTCATAGGTAACTCCATAGTCAGACACACTGACATCCCACTTACCAGATTGAGTAAGGAGATGGTCACAGTAAGCTGCCTGTCAGGCGCTAGAATCCGCCACATAACGCAAGCACTCAGGTCACTCAACAGCAAGTACAAGTATGACTCAGTCATTGTCCATGCTGGTGTGAATGACCCGAGACGTACCTCCCTGGACTACATGAAAAGAGACATAGAGGAGCTCTCTGATTATGTAGCCCAGGCAGGTATGACCCTGTCCCTGAGCAGTATCCTACCTTCACCAAGAATGATGCCACAATACAGAGACAAAATGATCAGCTTTAATAATTGGCTTAATCTCTGGTGTCATTCAAAGGGGATCCAATGTCTGTCTGCCTGGGATGACATGCTGGACAAGCCACGCTGCTTCGCAAGGGATGGCTTGCACCTGTCACCCCTGGGCTTCCAGATATTGGCAAAGGCTCTTGCCACCCCCATAGTGCCTTTTTTAGGCAAGGCTCAAATTCTAAACCTACCACCCTAGAACACAAAAAAGAAAATAAACTAAGGGTAATGCTGCTCAATGCCAGAAGTCTCAACCTCAAGATGCACGCACTCAAAGCCCTTCTCAGTATGGAGAACATCGATGTCTGTGCTGTGACTGAAACCTGGTTCAAGGCTCCTGAGAGCTCCCCGGCACTATCAGGTTTTACCTCATAGCATGCGTTCCGGCCCCAAAACCCGGACCACACCAAGAAAGGAGGGGGGTATCCATATTCATTAAGGATACCCACACCTCCAGGTTGGTGGAAACGCACGAAGCATCGGAGACCATCCAGGTGCAATTAACCATAGGCAAGACTGCTCTACAATTGGTAGCATGTTACAGGCCACCCTCTCAAACTCAGGAACCTCACACAGCTTTCCTGAAAACACTGGAGGGGATAAATATATCTCCAAACACCATCATATTAGGTGATTTCAACTACCCGAATATAGAATGGGATCATTACTCAAGCCCCAACACTCTAGCCCAAAGGTTCCTAGAGTTCATAAACTCTAATGCCATGGAACAACTAGTCACCATCCCCACAAGAGGAGAAAACATACTAGATCTCATCATCACGAACATGGGGAAACAATGTTCAGCACCGCAGGTGTACCCCTCATTGGTGAGATCAGATCATAAACTAATCTCACTGGAAGTCCACATCCCGCCCCCACCCCAGATAAAAAAGACCACAGTGAAGAACTTCTCAAAAGCCGACTTCACGCTTCTTAAGACTGGTGTGGTTTCCTTCAAAGCCCCTGAGCCAGCGGAAAACATTACCCAAGCCGCTGAATCACTTACAAATGCCTTCTATCAGCACCTCCAGGACTGCATGGATCAGGCAATCACAAACAAAACAAAGACTCTTTGCACCAAAGGCAAGCGCCCAGTTTGGTGGACCCCAGCCATAAACAAGCTCTACAATAAAAGGAGAAAGCTACTACACGATAGAGCAAAATCCTTAAAAGGGAAGACACCCTTGATCATAAGTAAAAAACTACGATCACTCATAAAATCATCCAAGGCAAATTTTGAGAGAAAAGTCGCTAAGGACTCAAAAGATAATCATAAGGCCTTTTTAGCTATGTTAGAAACCTGGGAGGAAACTCCCAGATATGCTCAGAATTAGTTCAAAATTATGTAAAAATCACTGAACCAACAGACATTGCCAACATACTGGCGGACAAGTTCAGTGCAAATTCCCCCCCCTCCCCCCCAAAAGGAGAGATATCTATCCCAGCGGGTTGTAGCCTCCCACACATCTCAATTGCTCAGGTAAAAACTGCTCTCTCCAAGGCAAAAAACACAGCATCTATGGGACCAGATGGTGTCCCCGGTTGTGTGCTCCACGAACTCAATGAGGAATTAAACCCGCAGTTAGGGCAGCTGTTTAATCTTAGCCTCACCTCAGGATACGTACCCAAGGAGTGGCATACGGCAACTGTGGTCCCACTTCACAAAGGCGGTGCCTCCATTGACCCTGGAAATTACCGCCCCATCAGCTTAACAAGCCTGGTCTGCAAAGCTATGAAGAGGATCATAATGGAACTCATAAATAAAGACATAGGGGACTTACAGACATTGGATCCAACCCAGTTTGGCTTTGTCAAGGGCAGATCATGCCTTTTAAACTTGGTTGACTTTTTTGAAACAGTCACCAAGGCCATTGATGAGGGCAAGGCAGTCCACACAGCCTACCTTGACCTTGCAAAAGCTTTCGACACAATACCCCACTCGGGTATCATTGAAAAACTCACCAGCTTAAATGTAAACCCATACGTCACAAGATGGGTTGCAAACTGGCTAAGTGACAGAACCCACAGGGTCAGAGTTGCTGGCGCCATGTCAGACACCAAGCCGGTCACAAGTGGTGTCCCACAGGGCTCAGTCCTGGGCCCCCTCTTGTTCGGCATCTACTTTTCAGAAGTACAGGCAAACACAGGAGGATTATGGCTGACAAAGTTTGCAGATGACTGCAAACTGGGCGCCATAGTTGAAAACACATCAGACACAGATATCCTTCAGAAGGGTCTCATAGAAATGGATAACAGGTGCCAGAACCATGGCCTAAAGTTAAACGCCAAAAAATGCATAGTCATACCCTTCGGGAAAAACAAGATTAACCTCAGCTACCATACAGGTGGCAATCCACTAAGCACAGAAGAAGTTATCAGGGATCTGGGGACCCAGGTTGACAGAAACCTTTCGTTTGACACTCACGTTGCCAAGGTAGTTAGGAAGACCTTCTACATTGCCCACCTGATCATGAAGGAATTCGCATCTAGATCAAAGGAGGTCATTGTTCCCCTATACTCATCACTCATCAGACCAATGATTGAGTACAATGCCCCATTCGGAATGTATCTTACCAGACACCTGCAGCAATTGGAAAGGCCCCAAAAGTTCCTCACCAAAAGGATAAAGTGTCTCAAAAATATATCTTATGCTGCCCGACTGAAGGAACTCCAGCTCTATTCAGTCGCATACCGTCTGCTCAGAGGTGACCTGTGCCTGACATACAAGGCCATGTCCAACCCGGAATTAATGGACATGCTCCACCTCAAAAAATCTAAATCCATCAGAACTACAAGAGGAAGAGACTCAAACCTTAACACAGTTATAAATAGGACATGCTGGAGGGACAGATTCATCACCCAGAGACTCCCTATGCTGTGGAACAAAATCCCGGTACATGTGAGGCAGAGCACCTCGCTGGCTCTGTTCAAGAGAAATCTTGACCAATGGATGGGAGATCGCAGGTTTACCCCAGGGATCACCTCAGTGTCACTGCTAGACAGAGGCACGGCAAAATAACGGGCATAGTACCCTTCAAACTTGAGGGGTGGTGTAAACCACAAAACTTTGGACTAGGCTTATAAATGCCCTAGGGCAGATAGCCTAGTATGAACCTACAGTCTCTGAATTTGGGACTTTTTGTCTGTATGTGGAAAGGGCAGAAGCATGCAGAATGTCCATATTTTTCTAATTTTTGGTATGCTGCCTCATATTTAGTGTTTTTCCATAAAACTGGTGATCCTGTCCAAGAGGATTGAGTTTCAGACAGTCTTACTGCATTATCATAGATTTTTTGAATCTATTTTATCAACAAAGTTTATAGCAACATTATTTAAAATCTGTCCCTGAAACTGGGCCTGGGCGAATGTGTGTGTAAGGGGTGGAGGCTTGCAGAATGTCTAGATTTTAGCCTTAGTGTTGGTTTGGTATCCATAGAAATGTACGAATATCCATTAAATCTGATTTACTTTCCAACATCATATCCTTCAGAAAATGCATGTTAACACAACTGCTGTTTTACTTACTTTTGAAAATTAGTGACATTAAGTGGCTGTGGGCGACTATGACCACTGCTGTTTAAGGCAAGAGTGAGAACATATACTTTTCTTCCACAGTGTGTGACTGATTATGGAGATCGCTTTGTATGTGACAATGTATGTGTAGCAAATCAACTGTCTGAGGCGTATACAGTCTTAAAGGGCTGTATCTGACTGGTGTGGTGGTTTGCGGATTGAAAGTGTCAGAGCTTTGCTTGATGAGGGAAATATCCTGTAGTCTAGTGGTGGTGGTGGGGATTTAATATTATTTTTATTTATTTTTTTAAACATGGTGATCTGGTCTTTAAACTAGAAAGGTGAAGCCACTACATGAATGCCTTTCAAGTAGTGATGTATGAACAGTGCAGTTTGCCTCCGCCTAGTTGTATTGAGGTTTGTGGTCTATGTGATCATGTGTGTGGAACGTATGGGATATATAATCTACAAAATCAACTCATCTGTTCTTAAAAGCACAGTACTGCTATGGTTTATAATGGTTAGAGACTGACAGCGAGTCTCAAAACTTAGTAGCACAGTAATGTGTACTGTATATTAGGCTGTTACTGGGCATGTAATGTAAAAAGGGTACTGTATTACTGCACTGGGGTTTGCCATCCTTCTGCTACATCCCATCATTCAAAGAGAAAGGAGTGTTTTCTTTGCGCAAAAGCTGGGTTATAGAAGTGGTTATATAGAGCAGCAGAAATTGTAGTTGTGAAAAGGCTACTTTAATGAAATGCAAAGATAGGCATTGCATGTAGTGTTGTTTATGAAAAAGATGGCTGAAGAGTGAAACTCACCGTGTACTAGGAAAGTGACTTGTTTCACTACAAACAAAAGTCTGTCCAATGCATAATAATCCTTGTTGCATTTAAATTAACTGAAATTATTTTAGTGTGATATTTTGTAGTACAATATGCAATGTTAAAATGTGTTAATATACTGATCTCCAATTTTCTGCAGTATACTGTTTTTTTATACTCTAGTTCTGCCTGTACATTTTTTCTTCTTCTGATCAGTGTTTCTAGTACTGGTCATTGGTTCTTTTTAATTACACTCACAGTAACTGACATGACTTTTTGGGAGTCAACACATCTTCAGCCTGCATTACAGTTCTTTTTGCCTACTGATTACGGTCAACATTGTTCAGTTTTTCTGCCTGGAGTAAAATACTAATAACTGATATCATTGGTTGGTTCATCTGCCCTTCGGTAATTCAGCCTGCACTGAAATAATCAATATGTTCAACTGTGAATCGTTGCTGGTTGGGGGATACACCATAGGTTTCCATAGTTATCCAGTTCTAAAAATGGGGTGTTTTTTGATACAGGGGTTGCTAATGTTGTTTTATACTTATATATTATACATATATATATATATATATATATATATATATACATATATATATATATATATATATATATATATATATATATATATATATATATATATATATATATATATATATATATATATATATATATATCTCTCATATATTTGGAATATTTTTTCCTTTTATTTACTATTAGCTCAATAAAGCAGTGGGTGCTGGGAAAACGTTTTTTTTTTTTTAAATGTAAAAACAACAAAATGCCAAACAGATGTTTTAGTGAATACTTTAAATTCTGTTTGTTTTTGGAACACAAGCGCTAAAACAAAATTTAAACTATTCACTGTGACATCTGTGCGGCATTTTGTTGTTTTTATTTGCCTGTAAGTACGCCATTTTGAGGAGTTTGCCTTTTACCTTTTTTTTTAAATGTAGAGATGACAAGTGTCAGACATCAGCAGTGTATGTTAAGAGGAAGGTAGCATCTTTGAATTGTTGCTTACAGTCAAGATACTTGTTGCTTGTGCTGATTGGTCTGAGGTTTGTATTCCATATGTTTTCTGCTATGGAGCACTTCTGTTCATAAGAGTTTGCCTCAGTTGGGTCCATCAAGTTAATCTAATGGACATTTCACTAGTACTAAATGGGAGTTTTATCCAGTGTAATGCTGATTTTTATAGATGTATTTATCTAGTAAATGTAGTCACCCTCAGTAAGGGTTAGGATGCTAACATTACACTTTGCCAACTCGTACGCCACAGTTTGCTGCATTGACAGTGTGGCCAAACTGGAAATTATTCTTCGGTAGCTTACTTTTTGACAGCCAGTAATTCTGCTTATTTCCACTGTCTGCTAGAAATGAAGCACATATTTGTTAGAATCAGCAAAAAGAAAGCTTCAGCAGCTGAGAAATGAGGATGCAAAAAGACAGCATGGTTCCATTAGGATATTTTTCTGTGGTGGTCCTGCAGTGCAAGCTACCCACTGTGAGCACAGTACCCTTACTGAAGAAAATGTCCACTCTGTTGCAGCTACACCACAAGCTGCCCCCTGTGACCCTAATAAGACTACCATGGAAGAAATTCTGTTGCAATGGGAAAATGTGCTGGCATCACCTGAGTTTGAGACTGAAGCAGCCCGTAGTTCTGAATGGTCAGCAGCTTTGTCTTGTGACTTGCAGGGAGGGTCAGGTGTCTCCATTTGAAGGTCTTGGAACTTGGCCAGACTTGATAAGGGATGAGTTTAGGGCAACTGCCAACCAGGATGGACTTAAGCTCCTGTCACAGTTCCTAGTCAATGAACAGAAAAGATTTACATCTGAGAGCCATTTCCACTTGCTGCCAAATGAACAGAGAGAGCAAAATGGACTTGATTGGCATATTCAGTCTCAAAAGACACACTGTTTTGCTTTCCATTCAAATTGTTTGGACATTCTAACCTTCTCTGATTAGGTGGTTACAGAGGATGGATGGTGATTTTCAAAGCTTTACACTGCCATGACAGAGCACCAGAGCATGCAGGCTCAAGTACAAGGAACTGGACAACAGACTACAGATTTGGCAGACAATGGATGACAGGAGACAAACAGTAGCTGAAAAAGAAATTGCCAACTAGCGTGGTGTGTTAGAACCCATTACAGCTACTGTCCTGTACCTGGCAAAACGTAACATGGCATTTGCGTGGGATAAGTGATGTGATGTACTGTATATCCACAGCAATGGCAATTTTCTTAGGCCAAGTGTAGCTTCTGTCACAGTTTGACTCTAGCATGGTTGAACATTTGTGTCATACTAGGAATAAAGAAGCAATGGATCATTAATTTGGGAAGGACAAACAGAATTAAATTATCCATCTTTTCTCAACTGCTATTTTGAGGACCACTGTAGGGAAGGTGAAGGATGCTAGGTACTTTTCTGTGATTCTTGACTGCATGCAAGACATCAGCAATTAAGAGCAAATGACTACTAGTCAGGTATGTGAAAATTTCAAGGACTGTAGCCAGAGCTGAAAAACACTGGGATTTGTTCCTGTGAATGATGCAATCAGAGCAGGACTTACAGATGCACTTCTTCAGACTCTGCATCATCATCAGCTGGACATTAACAACAGTCACGGACAAGGATATGACAATGGGAGCAATATGAACAGGAAACGAGCTGGACTGCAGGCCAAGATAAAACAGATGATAAAGGCATTTTATGTGCCTGCCACAAGTTAAATCCTACAGCTAGTGATGGAGCATGTTCATCACTACAGGCAGTGTCTTTCTTTGGATGTCTGCAGAACATTTAAATACTCACTGCAAAGTCACTGTCTGAGACTCTTTAGAAATACAATACAAACTCTGTCAAAGCAGTACGATTTCAGCTGAAGGGAGTCGTGGAAGCATTAATGGAGATAGCTGAAGATTTGTGTACAAGTGATGTCACAACATAACAAGCAAGGGGACTGTGCTCAAACTTACATAATTTCACTGTATATCTAGTGGCTCAGAATAATGTACTGACTGAAGTAAATCATGGAAGCAAAATGCTACAGAGTCCATCAGCTGATATTTCTACATGTGTCAAAGTGCTAGCTTCAACTATGGACTTGCTGTGGAACTTCAGAGAGACAGGATTTCAACGTACCATGGATGAAGCCTCGAAGACAGCAGAACTGCATGCTAGCACATTTCAAGAAGAGGCAGAGGGAAGTAAAGTGTTTCTTTGACTATGAAAGAGAGGATGAGATGGTAGAGGACTAATAGAGTTCTTCAAAGTGCACTGGACACAACACTACTGACATTTACCAAGCAGTCTGAGCAACTTTCAAGTTTGATAAGGCCTTTGGATTTTTACCAAATATTAAAGTTTAGAGTGAAGTTGTGGAAGACGCCCTGATCCAACACTAAGGCTCTGAAAGAATGATGGACAGGGAGGACAAGTGGCCACTGTGGCACTGAAGACTATGATCTTAAACACAAACAGAATAGATTTTCTCGAATGCTGACACTGAATCACTGACTGTGTAAAATTTCCTCATTCACAACAGGTTACAAGACATGTATACAAATAATTGGGTTGCACTGTGCATTTATTTGACTGCACCTGTTACAGTGACTACTGCAGAACACAGCTTTTCTAAACTCAAACTTACAAAGACATACACAAGTTAATCAATGAGCTTAGCTGTACTCTCAACTGAGCATGAAGTGGGACAAGGTTTATTGTACAACACCCTCACTGAAGACTTTGCCAAAAAGAAAAGTTGTACAATACCAGTGAAACTTTAGGTATTTGCACATCCTTCCTTTACAGTAGAATGCTGTACATCAGCTTATTTCAGCTTGCACCTGGTTTATATAATACTGTGCTGTGTACTCGCTCTGATTTTGATTACTCCAGCAGGTGGGACCAAGTAGGACAATAAAGAAAAAGCAGCAAGATTTGTTGAGGTAAGGGTGGTTAGGACAGGGAGCAGCTGTTGAGGTGACAGCTAGGAGCAGCAGGAGTTGTCATGAGGCGAGGACAGCTAGGAGCGGTGGGATTCATCATGAGGCAAGGACGGCTAGGAGCTGCAGGATTTGTCATGAGGCAAGGACAGCTAGAAGCTGCAGGATTCATCATGAAGCAAAGAGAGCTTAAAGTATACAAAGAACCAAAATTGCTTTTATGGCACAAAACTGGCAGCAATCTGATAAGCTGCACACTCTAGATAAATGGCACTCTGGTGTCTATCACCTGTGCGGTTTTTGTCTTCAACTGTTTCTCTAGGTTTTAAGTTTGCCTGCCTCAGTCTCTTTAGCCCCCATAACTTTCTCCCATATGGTGCGTGTGTCTATAGTCTTCGATATGTCTGTCCCATGGTTGTCTTGTGTGCCTCTACAGTCTGACTGCTCTGCATGTCTGTAGCTGTCTTTGGATTATGTGCTTCTGTAGTTGCTGTCGGAGTGCCTCTTTACTTTGTAGGTGCGTGTCTGCACTTCTGCCCATCAATGTTTGTCTGTAGCTGTGTCTTGGGTTTTTGTGCATCTCTCCAGTTGCTGTTTTGTGTCCTTCTAAACTGTCTGGCTCAGTGTCTTATGTCATTCTTGCTATAGCACAGTCTTGTGTATGTCAGTCCTCACAGTGGTATGCCTGTCTTGTGAGATCTGTGTGTATTGCAGTCCTGTTGTTGTGAAGTACCTGTGCTGTGGGGTCAGGCTATCTAATGCATCTTGTATGGTGGGGTCCAGTCTGTCTTATGATTCATGTATGCTCTTAGTTTAATTTGTGCTGTACTGGCAAATTTCAGTCTTGCTATACTGCTGCTTTTTTGTTTGGTGTCTCGGCCCCGTGTGTGGGAGTTCATCTCGGCCCCATGTGTGGAAGCCCGTGCGGGCATCTCTGCCCTGTGTGTGTGGAAGCCCGTGCGGGCATCTCTGCCCTGTGTGTGTGGAAGCCCGTGCGGGCGTCTCTGCCCTGTGTGTGTGGAAGCCCGTGCGGGCGTCTCTGCCCTGTGTGTGTGGAAGCCCGTGCGGGCGTCCCTGCCCTGTGTGTGTGGAAGCCCGTGCGGGCGTCTCTGCCCTGTGTGTGTGGAAGCCCATGCGGGCGTCTCTGCCCTGTGTGTGTGGAAGCCCGTGCGGGCGTCTCTGCCCTGTGTGTGTGGAAGCCCGTGCGGGCGTCTCTGCCCTGTGTGTGTGTGGAAGCCCGTGTGGGCGTCTCTGCCCTGTGTTTGTGTGGAAGCCCGTGCGGGCGTCTCTGCCCCGTGTGTGTGGAAGCCCGTGCGGGCGTCTCTGCCCCGTGTGTGTGGAAGCCCGTGCGGGCGTCTCTGCCCCGTGTGTGTGGAAGCCCGTGCGGGCGTCTCTGCCCCGTGTGTGTGGAAGCCCGTGCGGGCGTCTCTGCCCCGTGTGAGTGTCTCAGTTCTATGTGTGGGAGTTTGAGGGACTGGCTACCCTGATAAGGTACAGGGGCTTTTCAAGATGTAACACTGCTACTAAATGCCAATCACTGTGCGCATACTTGTGTGGAAGTGGTTACCTTGCTGTGGCACAGAGGCTTGTCAATCTCACATTGTTACTACATGCCAGTCAGAGTGTGTACCTCTGTAAGACTGGGTACCTTGATGTGGAACAGAGGCTTGCCGTAATGTAACAATTGTACTAAACGCCAGCCAGTGTGGGCACCTGGATGCAGTAAAACTAGTGGCATTACAAGTCTCTGTAATGGTCTGTGTATACTAACACTTTATACAATGATCATTACAGGAGTGTTGGGGAGTAGGAGCTTAACTGGGAAGGAGACATAGTAGCAACGTGGTCACAACTTACTTTCCTCCCAGGTAGAGAACCCGACTTGAAACTTGATGGTGACCCCCAAAATGCTAGCACCAGGCCCTGTTTGATTTCCACACAATAATCTAAACAGCACTCGGCCTTATACTATTCAACTTTAACTACTTTTATATCGCTGCTCTTAGAAAGTAGTTGTATTTGGAAAATTTATTGTTATGTGTACACACAAAAAATTGTATAACTAATAGATCTTCAGAATTTGTCTAATTTCTTGCATAAAATTACTAGACTAACTGAACTCCTATATAATTTGCACAAGGTAAAAATTCAGTTGCAAACCTTCTATGCTTTCCCACGGATTAACTACAAGCATGTATTCTACAAAATTGTTCTTTTACAGTGTAATATGGAGAAGTTGTAAATTGTACTTTTTTGTAACATATGTAGCTGCTCTCCTCAGGACTCTGTTGACAAGGGGCATACTTCAGTCATACTATCCCAGCAAACAAATGCAAAATAACTTTCATTTGGTTTATGTAATGGTTTGTACGGTCTGTAACAGTGAAGATAAAGGAGACTGAAGAACATAAGTCAGGCCGTTACAGTAACAGGAACATGGTCATTCCCTCAGTAGCTGTAAATAAGATGCTGACGCACAGATCATGACAACTCAACCCAGTACTGATGAAAGGGGAAGATGCATCACAACTCGTTACTTTATGCATTCTCTGATGCCCTGCATAACCTGCTCATGAAAAAGTATAAAACACGGGCACCTCATCACATGCACATTGCACTGCAAAAAATGGCACAACTCTATCCCCAATACACGCAAAAAACAAGTGCTTACTCGTATGCACTTTACTGCAAAACATTACGATCCACCTCTTCATAGGTCCCCTCCCAAAAGGCTGCATCCCCTTTCCCCTGCACAAAGGCAACAATCGGATGCCAGCTAAAATAAATAAGGCAGCTCAACATAAAGCCAGAAGTTAATAGAGAGTTTATATCCTAAAAAGATATGCTGAGGCCTCCCTTAATCATTTGTTCATGCTGGTTTAAACTTGGGTGCTTATTGAACTTTGGGTTGTACAGAAATAGTAGAATAACGCCTGCATTTATCTGTAATGCTGCACTACAGTGACAAATTGCCATTACAACTTTTAACAGAAAGTGATCTGAGACAGACTTTTAACACAACAAAATTTGAATGTTACAATGATTTACTTATATGTATGTGTACATTTTTCTTTATTGTTACCACCTGTCTTGATTTTTGCAGAACAGTCCTGATCTAAGCAACTACGGCTGGAGGGGGTGGTGGTGAGGGGGGGGGGGGGACACCAGAATATTTCCTCATTTTTAGGAGATGAGAATAACAGCAATAAATTAGGAAAATCTCTGGCCTTTTTGAGACCTGGGGTGGTGTCTAGTCACCGTAAGGGTGGTTCTGATTTTCAAGGTAGCTTCTTTATATTTTACTGGTGGAGGGGAACCTGAATCCCGATTTATTGTGGTCTGATGAAAGTTACAGAAGTTATTAAACAACCTATTGAAGCTGAAGAAATCTCAGGGGGAAGTTTGTGTCTTCAAAAACGTTTTATTGATTGCTGAGACAGAGTGCTGCTTCGTATCTAATGATTACTAAGGATACTTCATGAGGTTATAAGACTTAGAAATGGGGGCGTGGCCTCTCCTGGGAGGGTGGTGGAGTTGAGGCCCTGTTGGCAGACAGGCCATGGGAGGTGCTCCCCTTACAAAGCTTAACCCTTTTGTGCCTATTAGTTCTTCATTTTACATATGGAAAATGTGAGGGCACAGCGGGAGTTTCATTTCTTGTTATAGTGACATTGTAAAATTTTACGGATGTCTTTGTAAGCAACTTTTGTGGTTTGTAGCAGTGTGGGGAAATTTTCTTTTTTGCATTCTATGATGTAGAAAATGCTACAAAATTTCCATTCTGCCCAAGATAAGTATAAATCTGAGCACTATTTAAAAGTACTGGTCACAGTACTAGAACAAAGCAAAAAGGCTACACCAAGATTTATTTTTGTCAAATATATAGTTTTAATATTGATAGCAAGTGACTGATGTGCACTGTAATAGATTGGATGTGTAGCTAATTAACAGCGTTGCACTGTAATAGATTGGATGTGCAAACTAAAGGACTAATAGTCACAAAACGGTTAAGTTTTGTAAGGGGAGCACCTCCCATAGCCAGCCACTCGACAGGGCTTCAACACCACACCCTCCCAAGGGAGGCCATGCCCAGGGAGGGACGAGCCTAGGGAACGCCTCCATTTCTAAATCTTATAAGCTCACAAAGGAGATATGGAGCAGCGCTCATCTGTCCCAGCAATCAATACAACATTTTTGAAGACACAAAAGGAACTGGAGAGATTAAGTTTAGTAATTTTCAGCAGACCATAAGAAATCCGGATTGAGGTTCCCCTTCAAATAATAGCACCACCAGAAAAATAGAAAAAAACTACCTTTGAAATCAGAACCATCCGTATGGCAACTAGACACCATCACTATCAGAACCACCCCTACAGTGATTAGGCACCAACCCTAGTCCCAAAAAGGCCAGTGATTTTCTTAGTTTACTGCTGTTACTCTTGCCCCCTAACCATCTAGGAGGAAAATGTTATCTACTGCTAGAAAAAACAGGAACTGGGTGACACACTTAGATCAATCATTCTTTAGAAGGAATAATTTATAATTTTCCTGTAAATACTGAAAAAAACGGAAAGTCTAAAATGGCAGTGGATGGGTACCTATTGAATAAACACAGATTTACGTTCCAGATATTCTTGGTTATCAGCCTACCATAACTGCTCAATTTCTATCATTTAAACGAAGGATGCAGCTTTGACCCTACACTAGGTTGTATCTGCTGCTGTTTTCATTTGTTTGCTTTTTGGGGTTTCACATCCATCTCCAATGTGGGAGGCTTCCTTGGCACTCCAACGTTACAACTATGTATCCTATACTGGTTTTTCCTATGCCTTATAGTGAATGATTATTACTGTTTTGCCTCACTATGATCTTTAGCACACTGGTGACAATGTGATCTATGGCCATCAGTGCTTTGTCTGGGAATCCGTGTATATTTTGGTGGGATACCATGGATGTTTTGGAGCCAGTGTTGGATTTATCTTCTGGTGGGTTCTTTTGCAGAATTTATTTTTCAACATAAATATACACTTCCCCCCTTTTGAGGTATTGGAGCTGGGAAGCGCTTCCTTTAATTTGCATGTTAGATGGTTCATCTGTCCACTTTACAATACACCAGTTACTGTGTATGCCAGGTTGGCTGAAATGCACTTTGAAGCAGTCATTTGCTGTTTGCATACAGTAAAACAACACTACACTACTATTTTGACTGTATTACCTGGTACCAAGCTATTCATATTTTGGAAAATCTCATATTTTATAGGTTGGTACTAGGCTATCAGCCCTAGGGCCTATACAAGCCTAGCCATAACAATTCCCTGGCTATTTCTTCCCACAAAGTTTACTTCCCTGGACCCCTGTCTAGCAGGGCGACTGACGTGATCCCCAGGGTGAATTCCCTGGACCCCTGTCTAGCAGGGCGACTGACGTGATCCCCAGGGTGAATTTCCTTTCTCCCATCCAATCGTCAAGGTTCCTTTTGAAGAGGGCCAAAGAGGCACTCTGCTTGACATTTATGGGCAGTCTGTTCCAGAGTATGGGGAGTCTATGGGTCAGGAACCTATCCCTCCAGCATGTTTTGTTTATTGTGATGACAAGGTTTAGATCCCTGGAGCGTGTGGCTCTGAGGGGCTGGGATTTCTTTAAGTGTAGCATGTCCAACAGCTCTGGGTTTGACATGGCCTTGTATGTTAAGCAGAGATCTCCTCTGAGTAGACTATATGCGACAGAGTATAGCTGGAGTTTTTTAAGGCAGTCAGTGTACGGTCTGTGATTCTTTTAGTGAGGTATTTCTGCGGTCTTTACAGTTGTTGCAGATGTCTTGAGAGGTACATACCAAATGGGGCGTTGCATTCTATAATGGGTCTAATGAGGGATGAGTACAGTGGGACAATGATCTCCTTTTTTCTGGATGAAAAGCCCTTAGTGATGAGGTGTGCTACATAGAAGGATTTCCTGACTGTTGTGGCGATGTGGTTATCGAAGATGAGACCACTGTCCACCTGTGTCCCCAAGTCTCTTATCACACTTTCGGTGTTTAGTGTACTGCCACCTATGTGGCAATTCACGGGTACATGTTTTTTCCCAAAGGGGATAACTATACATTTCTTGGCATTGAGCTTGAGCCCATGGCTCTAGCACCAAACATCTGTTTCTGTAAGGCCCTTTTGTAGAGTATCCACATCATTTAGGGATTAAGTAATGGCTCCCAGTTTGCAGTCATCTGCGAACTTTGTTAGCCCGAGTCCCTTAATGTTGGCCTGTACTTCAGAGAAGTAGATGCCAAACAAGAGCAGTCCCAGGACTGAACCCTGAGATACTCCACTTGACACTTGTCTGGAGCTGGATTTGGAGTCGGCTACTTTTACAGTGTGGGTTCTGTCAGTAAGCCAGTTGGCAACCCATTGAGTGACATAGGGATTAATGCCCAGCTTAGTAAGTTTATCTACCTCGAAAAAACCAAGATATAACTGCAAGCTCAAGGAGACCAATATTCACCCAAACAGAAAACAGTCCAAAAAAATGAAAGAAAATGGTCTCTCCACGATGTATAATGTAGTAAAAAACATTCCAGTAAAATCCAGTAACAAGCTTAAGAATTTATTTAAAACAAATAGGAAGATGAGCGCTTCCGCGTGGATACAACCACGCTTCTTCAGATATAATATTGTAGGATAGTCTGACAAACACAGAAAACAGTAAACTCGTGTGGCTAAATTCCAATCTAACTCTGAGAAATCACTGTTCTAAATACTACTTACATACAGAGCAAGCAGGCGCTGGTGAGTGGAGGTTCTTACTAGATCCTAGACGAGATGCAAAATGCTCAATCTTTCCCTCTGAGAAAGTCTTAAACTGATAATACCCCGTACTGCTGACTTATTTCACATTACATCATTTTTTATCATTTCTCCTACAGTTCCCAGGCTAACAAACTCAAAATGTACATTTCTTTGCAAGCTGCACCTGGCCAGGAAGCCACAGCAATAAAAGACACTTTTACATGTAAAATCTAGTAATTATCTCTGTCTTAACAGAAAGAATTTGCTAACCCAGACACAGCCTGTCTCCGAGCTTGAGATCAAACACAATTGTAATTTTTTTTATTTAACAGCTGTCTTCCAGCAGGGTGCACTGTGGTTACATTTTTGAAGTTCAGCATATAACACAGTTTTCCTTCCATTTAGTTTTCTTACATTTGTAAAAACAAGCCTGTGAATTTCATTAATATTTACAATGACAGAATTATCTACAAAATTCTATCTAGCTAGCCTGTCAGCCTTCACAGTCAATTTCAGCCACAAATTCCTCCATTCTTTATTTTTACAAGCACTTACAAAATGACTTCCTAAGAATCTGAATGTTTGCTTTATCTTCTTACATTATACTAAGCAATTTGTTTAGATTTTGACTGTTTTTGTGTACTGATTAGTTTTAGATCAATTCACTGTCAGCCTCTCTCAACATTTATTTGTATTCCTGTTCACATAAATCTGAACTTGAATTCAATGACATAAAACAGAAAACTAAAATCTACAATAATAAGTCTTTATTCTGGTCATAAAGGGAAATGAAGTCTTTGGCAGTGGCTGAGGGTATTTTACAGAGAAATGCATTATCGGTTACATTTTCATTTTTCCATACTATAGAATTGTTATGCATGGCACACCATCACCGATGGCTGATATAACCATCTCCCATCCTGAAACCTGATAACAAGTATGACATTGTGCAGACAGCACACAATATGAAATACTTATTTTCTCACTTTTACTAATTTCAGTTCTAAAATACATTCCAGTATGCATCTGACACACTAGGTATGCCTAACATCCTTACCCAAACATATAATCCCCTGCATTTTAACCTGGTTTCCTCACTCAATGTTTCCAGTGCAATGTTTTTGTGAACTGTGCTATCTATCTTTCAGTAAACATACAATTATTCACTCCTAGACCTAGTATGTATATTAGTAGAGTTAACTTTATTCATTATTACGTATCAGCTTGCATCACATAATAGTTTCATTTTTCATTCATCCTTCCGTTACTTATTTTCCCTTTCTTCATCTGCTGTCACAGACTCTTATTTTAAAACATAACACAGTTTTCTGATTGAAAACAAATCAGATTTTTACCAGACAGCAAGAAGTGCAATACCACTTTCTTCAGTTAAATATAAACTTTTCATTGTAAGTTCAGTATGAAATATACTATGTATGTTTTACATATACATTAATCATATAGTTATTTTCTTTCTGCTACTTACTAATGTCAATGGTTTTAAAGTATGAGAGTACACCTCACATTTTAGCTATATCACACATTTTTCTGTATAAATATACAAGCATTTTAAATACTGTTCTCACTCCATGCACTGTTTCATCACCTTTGTCCGGGTGTCAGTAGTTTACTTTTCTGCACATCTTGACTGGCTGGTTGTTCTCTCTCTACCTTCTCCTGCCTCCAACTCTTCTCTTTTATTTCATATGTGATACCCAGCCTCCTGGCCCTTGTCACTCTCTGAGCATTCTCTCTTTAGACAGGGAGGGCTCATCTGTGTCTAGGGTTGAGACAGGATTTAACCAGATCCCCTGCCCTCTCCAGGAGAAGGGGTTGGGAGGTGAGATGGTAATAAATAGACGGACAGGGACTGGACAGATGTTAGTGGCAGAGGATATAGGCAAAAAGCAAAATAGGCCTTGTCAAGATAAACTGGTAACAGATATTAAACAAGACATGCTTTCACTAAGAAGCTTTACTGATAACTGACTCAGACTGCATATATGACTCATTGTGCCAGTTAGCACTAATTTCCTTAAAGAAACATTAACCTGTTTTATATACAGACTACATATGTGGCATTCTCCTTACTTAAACTTAAATCCAAACACTACAGTTAGAAATTACTTACAATATTACACAAATGTTATTGCTAATTACTATACTATGCAGGTCATATGACTATACACAGGCTCATAAGTATGTATTAGGCTAATGACCACAATGGCCTTCTTAAGCCTAGCCACGCATCCCAAATATCTGAAAAGTTCTGGTAACCCTGATAAGTGTAAACAGCAGCTTGGGAGATGAAACATTTACAAGCAGGGGCCTGTGAGAGGAACCACTTAAAGGCTGCTTGGGTTCATTAGAGGCACAGATGCCAAACTTAGCATGAATTTACCTGTCCCCATCTAATTGTTAAAGTTACACTTGACCTGGGTTAGGAAGGAACTCTGCTTCACATGGATGGACAGCCAGTTCCAGAGAAGGGGTAGCCTCTAGGATACATACCCAGCCTCTAGGATACATACCCGTCTCTCCAGCAGGCCCTATATCACTGACAAGGTTTAAGTCTTTAGAACAGAAAATTCTGGTGCTACTTGTTTTGTGGATACGCAAGAGTCCCATTAGGGTAGGGTATGACAATGCCTTGAATGCTGGGCATAGATCTTCGCTCAGCAGCCTGTAGGAAACAGAATACAGGGCTATGGCCTTGAGCCTGTCTGCACAGGATACATCACTTACTCCCTGTATTCTTTTAGTGAGGAACCTCTTTGGACATTCCAAATGTTGGATGTGCTTGATTGGGTACATACTAAAGAGGGAACTATACTCGATTACAGGTTTAATGAATGCTGGCTACAGTGGAATAATGACTTCTTGAACCTAGGTGCCATACCTTTGTTTATAAGTTGCACAACACAGAATAAAAAATATAATTATAAATTGGAGTATTATTTCATCTTGCCACAAAAGATAAACAAAAATGTCTGTCAATATACTATGCAAGTCATATGACCATACGTTGAAAACCAAAACCACCAAGAAAGTGTCATTAATTCAATAATATCTGAAGTTATATGTAGTCACTTTACCAGAGTTTTCTCTCAGTAAGACTTCCAAAGCTAGAGCCCAGAGTAGGCTGAAATTGCTGCTTTTCACTGGTAGCGACTTGATGATCAGGAGTATGATGAACCTTCTCCACTAATAAGATGTAGTGGGAGTCCCGAGTTAACAGACTCAGAGTGCTGAATTGAGATGCTTTGAAAGGAAACTTGAGTTATTTTCTCATTCTGACTTAAACAACAAAACATCCTTGTGCTGATGGTTAAGTCCAGAATCTCATTCTTTAGACAAGTATTTGGAATTTCTATGATATCTCTGCATATCAAGTCCTTGCATCATAAGATCTAGGTAAAATATGAAGGCTTGTTCACTGTGTGTTGCATTTGCACTTTAATTCTCAACAAATGCTACTCATTCGCACTCGCTCATCTTTTCTCAAACAGAAAGACATTTTCACACTAGTCAAAGCAGAACTTTTTTTATGTTCTCTCTGTCTCATGGTAACTCTATGGCAGTCTACTGTCTGGCAGTCCTACTGATAAAAAGTCTCCATTTGAGATGAGGTCCCATTAATAAATGAGCCGGGGATAAGCCAAACATTGTAATGAAATTATGTATTTTTTGAGAATACTCCTCATAGTATATGTACCAGACATTCCATTTGCCTATTACTCTGATATCTAGGAGTCAATGTAATGTACTTTAATTTCCAGTGTTTTTCAAAGTTACGGAATTCATGGCTCACACACTGAAGACCACTGCCTTATATTACTTCTCAAATGATTCTACATCTAGCAAAGATGGATGCGAGTACAGCTGTGCCACGCAAGCACAACCTCAGTGAATTTTGAATAGTCTTCACGCAGAAGAAAATGCCAGTCAATAGTGGAATAAATCAATTTCCATTTTAATAGCCAAGCCAAGCAAGAGATGGTATGTCATGAGACATTCATTCCTTTGTCATTTTTTTATTCCTGAACATGCAACAAATAGCATAGTTTTGCACTACTTGCTTTATCTGCACTGACATGTTGGACCAATGCATGACATTGTAAGTTCTCTCTTTGAAACTGCTCAGGCCTCGCCGTGATTTATGTAAACTGACTAACATGCTCTTATTCCTTTAAAGTATAATCTTTGAATACACGATACCTTTACTTTGTAGGAATGTAAGCTCTGATAACTGGACTTGGTAACTTCACATTATTTGGTTATTTTACCATGAAAACAATAAGCAACAGATGAAACTCAGTCATAAGCTTTTAACTTCTGCAACTTTTCAGCAGACACCGGTTACTGAGAAACTGTCTATATAACTCCAATTCTACTCAAACAAATCCTCATTTCATTCTTGCAGATATGCTCCATTCAAGTGCATCAGTTGTAGGCATTGTCTTACCGCACTTATAAAACAAAAATGTAAGTTACATTTCTGCAAAAACAGTAACCTTCTTTGAAGATGTGCAAGTGCTTTGTGAAGTGATTATCTGAACATGTCCTGGAATGGTTTATGGTCTAACTCTGCTATAACCATTTTATCACAGATACATTCCTGAAACTTTAAAAACCCAAAAGTATGGCAAGCACAGTATGCCTTTTTGTACAACCACTGTTCCAAGACTTGTGACACCTACCAACTAAGTAGTAGGTAGGTTGTATAAAATCATAAAACATAATACTTGTTAATGTAATAAAATGTTTCAGCTCCTCAAAGCTTTTAATTTGTTCATTTGATCAACATGTTGTAACAGCATCCTAAGTGGCACTATGACACCTGATAAGTTGGGAATGTACTTTAACAGATATTGAGCCATCCTTAGAAATGTAGAATAGATGACTTGGCAAAAAACCTTTGCATATTTAATTGTATTTACCTTGTCGGCATCTGGTTTCAAACTTTTGCAGATAAACCACGACCCAAGTATTCAGAGAAGTTAAACAGATCTGACATTTGTTCCTACTAAACTTTAAACCGTTTGACTTCCATTTGTCTGCAGCTTTACTTGATATATAAAAATGTCACTCCTTCGTAGGAACACAGACAATAGAAAAATCAGTTACGCGGAATACTTCACATAGTCTCTCAAATTTAGTTCTTGCTGCTCAATGGAACAATTCTGGAGCTGAAGAGATGGTTGTTGCTGGAGCCTGTATCTGCCAGGAGGTATAACAAAGGTAACCATGTTAGGTTCCATATTATACACTGACTGAAACCAACACTGGAATGGAGTCATAACTTTAATTAATACTCACAGAGAAGTCCAGCTGCACATATACAACCTTCAAGAAATTAAAATGGAAACTTGAGATAGTTCTCTAGTTATCCAAATTATCAGTTTCCAAACCGGCATGCTTAATAGGAATAACCCAAGTCTCCCTTAATGATGGAAAGACTCCATTCATATCTGAGAGCCTGGTATTCTGCTAAAGAACCCGACACACACAAGTGTCAAA